>NC_056585.1:20626304-20926304 GCF_018340385.1 Cyprinus carpio | reverse complement strand
TTTTGGCCCAAGTTCAACAAATCACATTTTTTACTTCTCAATTCCCACTTCTTCCATGCACTCGGAAATTCCCAAATCCCGTTCCCTCTCTGATTACCAGATCATCTCAGCCCCTTCTCACCCACCCACCCCCCTCCCCCTCTTCCTCCCCTTCCTCTTCTCTGTCAGTAAAGCTGCCCCATTAGCCCCTTTGCAGAAGTGTTAAGAGTAATGGCCCTACCAATGTGAGAGCCAACACAGGGGAAATAACGCTTCCCTCGCCTGGCCTGGAAATCTCAGAGCAGGGTAATGAATCCTTATGAGAGCAAGGCAGGGGGATATTGTTCCCTTATATGGGAAGGGAGGTGGGCAATAGCAAATTGAAGAAACTCACGAGCTGTTGTTTTTGCAGGTCATTAAGTCTGTGTTAATCATCTTGGAGCATTTTCATAAGTTTGTGGGGGCAAATTAAAACCAATGAAGGGATGTTCTGATAGTTGGGAGAAAGAAAAGTTGCGAGAGAGGGAAAATGCACGGTATTGATCAATTTCAGTGTGGCTTAAGCTAACTTCTGAATCTCCCAGATCAAGTCTCCATTATTGAGGTGGTGCAAGATTTTTCACGTCCATCATGACAAACATAATGTGGATATGTATATAACAATTTTCAGTTTAGATTTATCAGATCCAGAGGGGTCAGGGGGGTCAGTACAGAAAATTACTCTGAGTTGTTTTATATACTTATTAGCAGCTGCATTACAAATTGAAGACCTAAATTAATGGTGCCAACAATGAGGAAAGTGGATACGGCATTCAGAATTCACAAAGCCTTCCAACAGACACTTTTTATATGCGAATTCATACTAAATAAACATACCCCCCACCCCCCCCCCCGTACTTTGCACTCACTTTTAAATATTTCCATGTAGAGAACATATCTAATTGTAGTCTGGGCACACGGCGTCTCCAGTAAACCTTGCTCAGGAAACACGTATTTCAAAAATGCAACTGACTATCTTTATTTCTATGGCTCAATAAAACCCTGCCATTTATGAGAAACCAACAAGATTCGAGTGACATCATTCACACTTTTCTTGTGTGTTTTTAACTCTGTACTTGCCCCAAAGCATCCCACAAGATCTTCAGAACATGATGGAATTCTTATTTGTGGTCTGTTTCCCTTTTGTTCCGCAATCCATTTGTTTAATGCTCAAGGATGATTATGTATTCATTGTTGGATAGGTGTAATTTCACCTTATGGACTAATTAAGTAATGGTTGTGGGTGTAGATGAAACCCTCCCCATGCTTTCTGGAGTCTTGCCAACGGAACCTTTCCACAGCTGGGTCTTGTTTGCTTGTCTTATCTCAATTCCCCTCAGTTTTTCTACTATGGAATCTTTCCTTCTCCTCACGCCAACAATACCACAGTCTATTTCTTTATTTTAGTGAATGGGGGTGTCTGGGGTGTGAGAATGAATGTGATTTTGCATCCAAACCCCATACACCAGTTTTCATAAAAAGAGTATTATTTAAGTTGTCTTTCAAAGTGCACTCTTCTCTAGGGTCTCTGTAAACATGACATCTCCCATTTAAACCCCTTTCTCTACAGCTGATAAACTTAACATGTGAAGAAGTATCTCTGAGACCAATGTCCTTGAACATTTTACGCTGCCATATTCTCCTATCTTTCTTTTTTCCAGTTTAACACATTACCATGTAACGGCTACAGATGTTGACTCCTCTTTTTTTATTCAGCTTAATTACTAATTGAATTTGCCCATAAAAGAGCAGATGCTTTCTGCTTCAGAACACAATGTGTCAGGGGCACAAAAATGACAGGAACATGTTGGGAATTGGACTAAAGCACTGAGTGGATTTTAACTCATTCTATGCCAGGACTTTGTATTATGCTGTATATATTAGAGATTATAAACCATTTACAATAATCAGTATTTGTTTGTTAATTGTAATACTCAGGAATGACACAATTAAATATGATTCTTAAAATGTCCCTCCAGGGACGTTTTAGGCATTTGACCATTTTTTCAATTATTTATCCTGAATGATTTTACTGCATATGTGTGTATTATTGACACACAGCATTTTATAACTCCTGTTAGATTTGTTAAACAAAATGTTGTTGATAATCAGCGTATGGTGCCACCTCAAGAGGCCAGTGAAAACTGTCTTTTTATAAAATAAGACCATGGGACAATGATCACTAGTTAATTTCTGCAGTTTATGCTGTAGCGTTTCCCATGAAAATGTGGTCAGCACATCATTTCAAAGTGGGAGTGGGAAATCTGATATTTTTATTTCTTTATTTTATTCACCAAACATGGTTTTCAATCTGCAGAAACTCAGCATAGTTGGGTTTTTTCCCCATTTTACAATGCCATTACAAAAACAATGTTTCATTGTTTGTGGGATTTGCTCTATGTTTTAACAGCTCTTGCTCCATTTTTTTACCCATTGCTTAGTCCAGTGCTAGGCTGGCTATGGGCATACGGGGACTCTTTTCATGCTGTTTTATTTAAGGATGTTATTGTTGGCCCTTGCACAGGCCACAGTCAGCCCCTGGGTCTTTTTGCCCAAGCGATAGAACCACCCCACACGTCATCCATCATCTGACCTCTCTCTGCATGACAGGTCACTTCTGCTTGTTCCACCAGGATGCACTGTGTTTTGTATTTGTGTGTGTGCTGTAAGGCAGTTTTGGACACTAATTATAATATAAGATAAAGCTGAGACGGAGTTCATAATGCAGATATGAAACTCTGTTAAGACGGTGGGGTTTATATGGTGTTGTAAAACACCTCATCTAAATACAGTTTAGTAGAGTATCTTGCCAAGCACTGCAAACTCTGTGCTAATTACATACCCTTATCTATAATTACAAATAGGTAGGCTATTATTGCACCTTATTTGACCAACTATTATTGCACCACCACAGTTCAGGGTGTTTATAATGTTAACATGGGGGAACATACTGACTGAAATATGATTAAGGCCTTCCATATTATGATAAGAAGGAAAGGAGAAGAAATTATTTAACGTTTGTTGTGACAGTGCCCCCTACTGACAGTTCGGTTACGGTATCATGCCAATTTTTTTGAATGATGATAAAATGTTATTTTCTATGCTACTTTTCCTCCAATCATTTATTTTTGGCCAAAAAAAAAAAAGACTGTTTTATCAGTACAAAACTTTTCATTTTTAAAATCTGAATGTTTGATTTTGGGGCATAAAATCAAATATCACAGCACAGAAGACTAAAAATATTCCACTTTATTTTCATGGACCATTTTAGACAATGAGGCCTTTGTACATTTATTTTAATTTCAGTAGTATGACTCTGCTTATATCCAAGGCCAAAATAAAATCAAGACAACCATAACATACTTACCCACTTAATGGTTTTGCTCTCAGTAATTATAGTCTACATTTTAAAACTAGGTTTTTTTTTTTTTTTTTTTTTTTTTTTTTTTTTTACAAAATGACAATTACTAATTGCCAAATATGCATTTAAGTAAATACAGAATTTCATATACGTCCTTATAGCAATTTACATTGACATCATTTTGTAAAATAATAGATGACTGCATGTATTCATGCATGCACACATACGTATAATAAAACAATGAATATCACAACAACCTTAACTGTAAAATTAGCAAGCTATTATGGTTGATAAAGCTCCATATAATGAAAACTTTTTGGATGGATAAATCACTGCTAAGTGGTAAGTCTACGTTCTTCCATAATAACTGATTTAGAATTTTGTTGTTTAATAAAAACTTTACAAAGGTAAGACACATGTTAATGTCCAAACGTAAATGTTTTCTGACAGATTCGGTTCTGGATGCATTTCCTTCATATGCTCGATCTTCGCAGTTCGGCTGTCTATGGTTTTCTTCAGTGAACTTGCAGCAGTAATTGAAGCAGATCCCATGGGTATATGTGCATTTGGGGACGTTAAGTGCTGTTTTCTTGTCATGCTATGTTTTTTTTAAATAGGTTCTTTTTGTCAGTTTCCTGTGATGTTTTTCATTGTTTTGTTTTTTTGCTCCTAATGCTTGTTTTCCATGAGAGGCTCTCCTCTCCCAGGGGGCTGTCATTTGTGGAAGGGCCTCCATTTTCACCCGTCACTCTCATTTTGGCCCATCTACCAGAACACATAAAGTCTTGGCATCTCAGCTCCTGAGAAATGGACTACCTATTGGAGCTGACACCCAGAAGCGTACTCCTTTTTGTACCATGTTAATGTCTTATACTTGTCTTATGCAGATGTGACTGATAAAACTTGTCAGTGGCATACCTTAAATTTTACATATATATAGAACATACTTAATATACTTTTTCACTTGAATATTTAAAGGGTTATTTATTCTTATTATTTATTATATAAAGGATTTATATGCTATTATTAAGTATAGTCAATTTGTGTATTGATACATACCGTAAAGTATTGGCTTAAAAAAAAAAAAAAGAAAAAAAACTTTCAACATTCCACTGATTTAATCTATCATCAGAAAAAAAAATAGGCCTACAGCTAATTGAACTCACGTTATAGGCCTTTCAGCAAAATTTAGTGAAAAATAAAGTAAAATAATGTAACAAAACTGTTCGGGAAACAGAAAAAAAAATTAATTTAACCCAACAACAACAAAAAAATGTTGATTAATATTCATTTATACATTACATTTATTATTTAATTAATTACATGTAAAACACAGTGACAACTTGCTTCTTTAATTCTATCTCTTTAAATTCCCATTAAAATTGTAATTGTAATTGTGCTTGTGCATATTTGACAACTGAAATTGAATTAACAAGGATCTCAATTTATATAATTGTTTAATAATAATAAACATTCATTTATTCATTCTCACAATCGTTTTAAACAAACCCATGGCTTAATTTTATTCTCATTCACTAACCACTTCTGTGAGGTTATGTTAATGTGGCTTGTGTCATATCCTCATCAAGGATGTAGTGTTCTGCTGAAGCAGCCTACGAAATATCCGTAAGTGACAGCGCATTTCCGTAGTAAAGCTGTCCGGCCTGCGCTCCTCCGCCGTCGCCTGAAGCAGCGCAACTTTAGAGTTCATGCGTTGGCTTTCGTGACAGCTCGACTGGCACGACCAGCGGATTTCAAGGGCTGGAACACCTGTTTTTCCCGACCGAAGGCCCCCAGCAACACAGCCAAGATGTTGAATATGTGGAAAGTGAGGGAGCTGGTTGATAAAGCGTGAGTATTCCGAATGTTTTCGAAAGTATTTCGGTGTCCTGTCCTCATACCTGTTGAAAATGAGACACGTACGCACTCATTGACGTCACATCGCACTCTCGACAGGAGCTAGCACAGTTGCTAACTACAGCTTTGTTGTCCCCTTAAAAGTAACATATTTCGTCCGTGTATGTAGCAACTTTCGTTTTCGAGTCGGTTACGCTACTAGATCAGATGTTTTCACTTGTTTACTACGACTTAATTTTGTTTACGAGACAAACAGTCGCCCTTAAACTTCCTTGCTGTTAACTCAGCGGCTAATTTTCATGACAGTTGCTAAACTTGTGTGGCGCTTGTGTTTTAAAAGTGCTTTACACACCAAACTAACGTGTTTATTGTTAATCTTTCTGAGTGAGAAAAAGGTTTAAATATAAAGTAAGAGTGCGTGTTTTACTTGGCATTGGAGTGGCAACAACTTTTTCATGTTTGAAATAATAAACTATTCAAGCTAATCAGCTAGCCTGAAATGAAAAACAACTCATTGTACATATGTGTATGGTGTCAAAATGCTGATTAATTGGCAACCTGTTTACACTTTATTGTTGTAATCCCTTTACAAAGGCTGTAAGGGCAAAGATGGTTGCATAGCTTTTGTAATGGAGCCTTTGAGTTTCATGGAAACTGTTGCTTGTTAGACTGAAACTTGTGTTTTAACCCTTTAAAGGACAGGAGCATAATACCCCAGAAAAATATTTTTGTTATATTCCAACACAAATCAAAATACTGCAGTGTTGTATTTTAATTCAAGTGATTGCTTTTATCTTTTTTTTTTTTCTTCAGTTTGTGTCCCATAATAAAAACATTTAGATGATAAACATTTACTTATAGGTCAGTGGTGTTCTGCGCATCCAGTGCTTTAGTCCACTATGCCACGCTGTCATGTTGGCTTGTACATAACGATTCTAGGATGATGCGTCAGTTTTCTTACAAAGTCTCTTGGACGTAGGTATTTCTTGGGACCCCCTTTTCAATATCTTCTTAAAAATTGGGCCCAATCACTATCTCAGAAACCATTTAAGGGTTACCCTGTCTGTCATGCACACTGTCAAATACTACTGTCTTTATGAATAGTTTACAAAGCTGTTAAGTGGGGGAAATACAGTAATTCAGAATTATGTTTTTCTTTAGAAGTCCCACGGTCAAGGACAAATCATCTCCTTTAAAATAAACTGCCTGTCATTGTCTGTTTTTCTTAGACTTTCTGAGTGTATCTGAGTGTTGTTAACTCATCTGATTGAAGGACCACTAGGCTTTTATGGTTTTTTGAACTTTTTTTTATTATTATTATATTTGATTTTAGCTTCAATGATGACATATAGCATATGATCATTAAAAAGGTTATTGTAGGACTCTGAACCTGTTTTTCACAAATATGAATTGCACAAACCTTAGGGTGTTGCCTAATAAGTTGGTACGTCCCTGAAACAGTCATTTACACACTTTTCGTAAAACTATGCTATATGAAGTATTTGACAGTATGGTGTATTCTATTGGATGTTAAGGGGTTTTAGCCACTTAATAGAGACTACAAAAAATCTCTGGAGAAGCAATAGAAATATATAAAAGAAATAATCATTACCATCTATTCTAGATATCCATCACTCATAATGACTTGCCAAAAATGAAATAAATAAATAATTTCCTGTTTTGAAACAATGTAGCAAGGTGAATAAATTCAGCTTATTACCTCCAAAATCAGTCTGCCAAGTGTAGCCATGGATGGATTGACGAAGTGTGTGTGTGGGAATTTAGCTTCATGCTGGTAAAGCAATGAGTCTGTTCCTAAATGGTGTGAAAGTCCTGAGATGCCACAGGAAGACTTCAGTATTACCGTATTTAGTGTAGTAGATGGTATTATCACTCAGCCACAGATATGCAACTGTTGAAAGAATTTCATTAGCGCCTTAAATAAAAATCAGAGCAGCCCGCATTTTCCTCAAGCTGTGAAACCAGTTAAAGGGGTCATTTGATGCAGTTTAAATTTTTTCTTTCTTTTTGGAGTGTTACAAGCTCTTGGTGATCTGTAAAGTTGCAAAGACAAAAGTCTCAAATCCAAAGAGATATTCTTTATAAAAGTTAAGAGTCAACCACGCCCCCCTAAAACTGCTCATTCTAACACGCCCCCACATCTCTACGTCACGATGTGGGAAGATTTGAATAAGGCCGCCCAAAAGTTCACACAAAGAAAGATGATATAACTTTTATCCTCGCTGTTGCCGCCACCGCTGCCATGTTGTGGAGATGCTGTGTGTTTCGTTGTGAAAGCGAAACTACTTTGTTTGGCCTTCCAAAAGTGTACACAACTAGAAATCAGTTGTTGAGTTGTATTTACAACACTGTTCCAGAACAGTTCATACCAAATATTGAGATGTGTGTAGCGCATTTTACAGAGGACGAGGACTGTTTCCTGTGAGAGTAGCCTACAATGCCAGTGTCTGTTTCTATAAAGTGAGGTAATTCCAACTTTGCAAGGACAGTCTGGCGCTTCTGACTCACAGCCTGTAAGTCCGTTTTCATATTTAAAGAATTTGCCACTGATGATTCAAACCATGAGTTCTGAGCAGTGTAGAGTAGCGCTGTTGTTTGTCGTTTCTACGATCACAAATGCAGACATGGTTTTGTTTACGCAGTGTGATACGCAACGTGTAAAAAGACAGTATAAGTCATTATAATCAGTAATTATGTCCCCACTGGATGCAACAAATGCCTCGTTTATAATGGGTTTTATTGTTTTTGTCTTGTCGCGCCGGGACATGCATCACAGAATGTTAAGGGGCGTAACATTTCCGTCACACACTTGAGGTATTCAGCCAATCACAATGCACTGGATAGCTGGCCAATCAGAGCACGCCTCGCTTTTCAGAACAATGAGCTTTGTAAAAATCGACATGATTCAGAACAGGCAGGGCATAGAGGAGAAACAATAATGTACAGTATGTGGAAAATAAGGTGTTTTTTAAACCTTAAACCGCACAAACACATTCATTATACCAAATACACAAAATAATGTTCTTTTTAGCAACATCATATGACCCCTTTAAAATTGTATTTACTTATTTATTTTTTACTCATTTCAGCTTTCTTCTGTTTACACTTCCATTGAGCAGGACAATACTCAGGTTTTTTTTTCCCTGTAAGCTGTAAACTGAGACACTACCACATTTTCTAAAGCAAACGGCAGTAGTCTCTATTAAAATCACAAAAAGTGGTTTTTAGGAGTAGGAAAGACTGAGGACTCCATAGGGTGTTTTTATTTGATCACCCTCTATTCTCAGCGAGCCTGTCCTTCACCCGCCCATATACTGAGATCTCGTGTGGTCTTGTATAACCACTTTTATGTCACTCTGGTTATGTCCCTCTAGTGCTAAACTGGTTTCACATAATAAGAGCTTTTGGTGCTACTTATTTCCGTCCAGTAATCAAATGAAGGTGGGGTCTGAGATTTATGATTGTTTTAGACATTATTTAAATGACTGGTCTAGCTTTCCTTTTTTTAATATGGAAATAAAAACATAAATTTTACTGACACCAGTGATGCAACCTTAGGGGATTTTTAAAATGGTACTTACCAGAGAGCATGATAAACAAATATATGCTTTATATATATATAGTTTAAATAGGAAGTGATTTTCAGTGTGTTTATTATCACTGTTAATAAATAGCCTAACCCGTATAGCATAGTCAGGTTCTGTTCTGTTCTCTCATCATTCTCACACCTCCATGATGTTCGAAACCCATATGATTTTCCGCCTTGAAACACCAAAGAGATTATTTGCATAATGTCCATGTTCTCATGTGTTTAGCAACCAAAATGTGATGCACAATGTTTTAAATGAGCACAAGTGTGTTTGAGACTAGTTATGATTTAGAATGGACTTAATGATTTGGAATGTAGCACTTAAGTCATATGGAATAAATGTTTGATACTGTAATTATGCTTTTTTTGGTTTTTTGGAGCTTAACAGCCCCTGCTCACTGTATGCTTTTGTGTATGGAAAAAGCACAAGATCACTGTCAGAAATAAATGTGCAAAAAAAAAAAAACAATACTATGGTGGGGTCATTATCGACCTCCGTTTACAGTGCCCTATAACAATTATCACCCCATGAACCACAGAGGATTTACTACTGTCTGCTCTGTTTCTCAATAAACAAATACATTTTACAAATAAATTATATGAATTTTATTTTCCTTGGTTTTCTGCCACGTAATTCATAGATTTTATCTTTTATATATTTGGTCTTTGCTGAAAGGCTCTTTTTCCTGCTGATATAATTTTATCATATAATCAGTCTAAATAAGGGAAGTTGACTTTACTGAAAGGAGGTTGTGTTTTAATCTTATTCTTACAGAACCAATGTTGTGATGAACTATACAGAAACTGAGTCTAAAGTTCGCGAAGCCACAAATGATGACCCTTGGGGACCGTCTGGACAGTTAATGGGTGAAATCGCCAGGCAAGTGGAGGGTTTTTTTTTTCTTCTGAACCTTGTCTTTGTCAACAGTTACACTTTCTTCCAATATGAAGAGTCTCCTAAGATAAGCTTTTGTTATTTCTGTTTAATTTCAGGGCCTACGTTCATGTACGAGCATTTTCCAGAGGTAATGAACATGCTGTGGACTAGAATGCTGAAAGACAACAAGAAAAACTGGAGAAGAGTTTACAAGGTATGCTTTAGTGAGGGCGGTATATGACTGAAAAGGTTTTGTTTTGCTGTCATCTGTCATGAACTTGACTGTCCTTTCTATCTCAGTCTTTACTGCTTCTGGCGTACCTGATCAGAAATGGTTCTGAACGGGTTGTCACTAGTGCAAGAGAGCACCTGTTTGACTTGCGTTCAATTGATAGCTATCATTATGTAGGTGAGTGAAATGCACAAAAGCAAAAGTTTATATAATAATTCATCTGTCATGTACACTCTTTGATGTCTCTCAGATACTAGTCAGTGAGGGATGAATGGGGTTTGTGTTTCAGATGAGAAAATGGCAAGGACCAGGGTTGTCAATGTTCGTCAGAAAGTGAAGGAGCTGATAGAGTTTGTCCAGGATGATGACAGATTGAGAGAGGAGAGGAAAAAGGCCAAGAAAAAAACAGGGACAAGTACATAGGCGTTGTCCTCTGACAGTATGTCAGGCTTCAGATACTGTAAGTCCCTAACTTTCTCTCTTTCTCACTTGCACACACACACCATTTTCACTGTCACATTTATCAAGGTTTGCAAGGATTTTTTTACATCACGCAGAAAACACATTTATCATAAGGAATATATCTAATCGGGACTCTGAAAACAAGGAGGTCCTCTGTCTCCTCTCCACTGTTGTTGTCCCTGGAGGGTTTTGCATTGCCAGATGAGAGAGTGAACTGTACTGTAGATTCATTTTGATACCCGGCATTGCCTGCGTTTTCACATGAGAGCATAAATTATGTTTTCGATGTCCTTGATTGGGATTGAAAAAAACACATGCTTTCATTATTTGTAATACTTCAGCTTTAACTGATTTACCTGCTATCATATTTAGTTGAAAGTCGTTTAGTTCTAAAGTTTAATGAAACTTGATATATATGTATTTTATTGTGTGTTTTGAGATGGTGGCTTGCAACATTTATTCAGTAATTTAACCACAGTCCAAACACAGTTCTTAGTTTATGGAATATACCCGAGAGGAAGCATCATATCCTGATTTCACTTCTCTTTACATTGACATCAAATTAGTGGGTGAATCTCACACTGGGTCATATTTCACCCCACACCCCTGGGAAAAAAAAGAAATTATATTTTGCATAACAGAATTAAGTTTTTAATTATTTTCTCGACAATTAAGCACACCCTTATAAAAAAGTATAATCACCAAAAAGAGAAACTGGTATATTAATCAATTAACTATTTATTATGAGTTCATGGTAATATTTATTGTACTGCCTTTAATGTATGCTAATTAAGTAATTCAATTCTAATGAGAACTACTAACCATAGCCATTAAGAATAATGAAAATTACTAACAACCTCTGAAGTAAAACATCTAACTGCATTACAGTAATTAAAATAGGTCTGAAAATGTGTTTAATTTATCAATGAGCTTCATTTTCTTTTTGAAAAATGTCTTTTTTTTTCTCCCTCTGATTTTAATTACCCAGACATTTTTTTTTTTTTTTTTTTTTTTTTTTTTTTTTTTTTTTTTTTTGGGATTCATGTTTTATTCCTTATATTTTTCCCTATATAGGTTTTAATTGAAGTTTGACTTTATAATATGTGTATATAGTATAACACATTTCCTGTCCTGTTTATACATTCTTCAGCGGAGGACAGGTTTGATTGTAAAGATACACACTCAAAATGGGATGAAGGACTGGGGCAAGGGGGCTTTCCCTTTTCAGTGAGAAACTGGGAGAGATCAGCGATAAGATCGGAAGCAGCACCATGATGACACCATTAACATGTTCCGCAGAAAAGACCGGGGCACGATTCGCCTGAAAGATTCAGGTCAGGACCCCCAGGCCGTTTCACTTTCCCCTCTCAGATCACCTGAAAACTCCTGTTCTGTCAAGTCTTCTTTTGTTTTTTGAAATGCAAATAGCATAAATGTTATAACTAATTATATGAACAGATTGTTGACAGTTGTGTCATGGACTGATTGTGGTATTATCTGCTTATTCTCAAAGCAAGGAAAACATTTTGTTAGTGATCTTGCTCAATCTTATTCTTTATCTTCTCTGTATAGTGAAGGAGATGAGGACCGTCGGGGAACGCGAAACGGGCAGTCAGGGAAATCAGAATTTAAAGATGAGGCAGAGACAGTGACAACCAAAAGCGTCCAGATCGTCCAGTTCCACAGAGACCACTGCCACTCGTAAGAGAGGAGGCATTCCATCCAAAGCCATAGAGATCTGGGAGCAGCTGCAAATTACACTGGCAATAAACCCTCCACCAACACAAACACAAGCCAGGTAGATGCGAGAGACACTAGCTACCAGCACTAGTCCTTTTCCTGTTTAATTAAACATCTCTGGCATTTGACACATAGATGATGCAACTTTTAGGAGAGATTTGTTAATAAATCAAGTGAAGTGAAATGTTAAACTTGTATTCAAAACCATGTAGACTCTACACTGGCATCTTGTGGTAGCTGTTAAGAGTGTTTTCAGTTTGTCCGTCCTTTGTTGCCATAGACCACATCAGCAGTGAGCCAGCCCAGTTCTGGTCTGGTGGACTTGTTCTCAGCAGATCCTGCACTGCTCAAACCTGCTTCCCAAAGGTAACAGTAATAACATGCATCCTCTTTTGGGTTACTCTAAGTTAAGAATATCATGGTGGTTCTACAGTTTTTGCAGAGAAAAATATTTAAGATCGAATGTCATCTTTTTAAATATTTAAAAAATATTTATTTTATTTGATTGTGTTGTAGCACCTTTACAAATTATCCCTGAACATGCAAGAAATAGGGTTGCACTGACTAGTCGATAAAATTCTGCCACTTGTCGCAACAGTAAAAATAAATCCCCAAGAGTGCTTTATGCTCACAAAAACATGTTATGAGGTTTTACAAAACCACCCTAAAAGTAATCAAGTATCGCCCAGAAGGCTGACAGAAACCACAATGGAGTGGGACATTCATAGCAAGCAGCATGAATCTTGGAGTGGACAGTCAATACAGCATTGAACTTGTCATAAATAGAACACTGATGTGTATTTTTAGAGTCATTTACATTTACATTAAAGGGATAGTTCACCCAAAAATGAAAATTATGTCATTAATGACTCACCCTCAAGTCGTTCCAAACCCGTAAGACCTCCGTTCATCTTCGGAACACAGTATAAGATATTTTTAGATTTAGTCCGAGAGCTTTCTGTCCCTCCCATTGAGAATGTATGTACTGGTATATCCTGTCCACGTCCAGAAAGGTAATAAAAACATCTTCAAAGTAGTCCATGTGACATCAGAGGGTCCGTTAGAATTTTTTGAAGCATCGAAAATACATTTTGATCCAAAAATATCAAAAACTACGACTTTATTAATGACTTCTCTCTCGGGTCTGTTATCAGCGCGTTCACAACACTGCAGTTTAGAGTGATATCCGTTTCGCGAACGAACCATCGATGTAAAACGGATCTTCTTGAACCAGTCACCAAATCGAACTGAATCGTTTGAAACGTGTTCGCGGTCAACAATAAGCATTAATCCACAAATGGACTTAAGCTGTTAACTTTTTTAACATGGCTGACACTCCCTCTGAGTTCAAATAAACCAAAAACCCCGGAGTAATTCATTTACTCAAACAGTACACTGACTGAACCGAGCCAGATAACGAACGAAACATTGACTCGTTCTCGCGTCAAGAACCCGGTTGCATCGGTTTTTTCGGAATCACCGGTTAGTGATGGGAAGTTCTGTTCTTCTCCGCGAACCGGTTCTTTCGGACAGTTTGATTCAATAACCCGGTTGCCGAAAACGGTTCACCAGTTATTTTGCACTCGACGTAATGACTTCATTGGCGATGATTGCCCTTGACTTCAAGCCTTCGGTTTACCCGCGCTCATAACATTAGCACAGAATCGGTTTTCAGAATCAATCACCAAAAAGAACCAGTTCGGTTCAGACGCGCTGTGTGTCAGTCTGAATCACGCATGCCAGCAGTATCATCAGCTCCTCGGTTCTCGAACCGGACGCGTCCGACAGAAACGGTTCTTGACTCCGAGAACGAGTCAATGTATCGTTCGTTATCTGGCTCGGTTTTGTTGCAGTTCTGTTCTCTACTAAATAAAAAACTCATTGAAATATCATTATCTGAACCCATAAGAAGCCTCTGGTTTCGTTAAAAAGTTAACAGCTTAAGTCATTTGTGGAATTAATGCTTATTGTTGACGCGAACCGTTTCAAACGATTCAGTTCGATTTGGTGAACGGTTCAAGAAGATCGGTTACATCGAGTGATTCGTTCGCGAACCGGATGTGCCTGTGAACGGCGCGCTCATAACAGACCCGGGAGAGAAGTCAATGCTGAATAAAGTCGTAGTTTTTGATATTTTGGACCAAAATGTATTTTCGATGCTTCAAAAAAATTCTAACGGGACCCTCTTGATGTCACCTATGGACTACTTTGAAGATGGTTTTTTATTACCTTTCTGGACGTGGACCAGTATACCGTACATACATTGTCAATGGAAGGGACAGAAAGCTCTCGGACTAAATCTAAAATATCTTATACTGTGTCCGAAGATGAACGGAGGTCTCACGGGTTTGGAACGACATGAGGGTGAGTCATTAATGACATAATTTTCATTTTTGGGTGAACTATCCCTTTAAGGTAAACATTTCCGTCAAACTACTTTTTGTGGTCAAATACTAATAATGAGTAGTTGTGCAAGGTGTAGTTGGATATACATGATGAATGGATATGGAATGAGGAAATAAGTGAAAGTAGCAGGAAGCATTATGCCATTAATTTGACGTTATGGACATATCCTGAAAGGGAGGGGCGCACAGTGAAGTTTAGCATATGCGCTCTCCTGTGCTCTTGCTGGCGCATTAAGTCACTGGGGGGCCAGATGTCAAAGCAGTCCCTGGTGGGTGTGTAGTGCTGAGGCAGATGCGTAAGATCCCTCTCCTCTCCTCACTGTCCTGCTCTCTCCTCCACCAGGGCCAAACAGCTGCATCTATCCTCCTCCATATAACTCCAGCCACAGGCTGCTGGAATGTAACGTGACCGGAGACTGTTATTGTGTGTGTGCCCCTACAGACTCCAACAGATGTTTTCTTATTTCTGCGCTCTCCATTTTTGTCTTTCCTCCTTAGGACATTAATCGGGGATTGATATGTTTTACCAATCTAGAATGTCATAACAGTAATTGAATCTCTTTCTTTCGTTCTAGTTTCAAGCTCTGACCTGATTGGAGGTTTTGCCGATTTCTCTTCTCCTGCAGCTGCAGTCAGTCTTCCATCATCAGCTGGTATGTTTATGTAACCTCTTAACAAACCATCAGGTCAAATATACAACCTGCAAAACTCTTGATTATTTTTTACTTCTACTTACTACAACATATATTTCTGCTCAAAAGTTTGGAGTCAGTAAATCAACGTCTTCAAAACTGAATAAAAATGTATATTTATCAAGGAATATTAAAAAATGTATTACAAAAATATTAAGCAGCACAACGTCTTCAAAACTGAATAAAAATTTATTTTTTTATTCATCAAAGACCCCTGAAAAAAAAAAAAAACATCATGGTTTCCACAAAATTAAGCAGCACTACTGTTTTCAAATCTTTATAATAAGAAATGTATCCAGAACACCAAATCAGCACGTTAGACTGAAAGACAGGAGTAATGGCTGCCGAAAATTCAACTTTGCCGGAATAAATTAAAGGAATAAGTTATATTTTAAAATATATTAGATATCTATTATATTTCAAAGACATTTATTTAAAATTTTAAATAAGTTTGAAAAAAGTAGTAAATAAAAAAATAAAACTTCACCAACTGTATTTTTTGCTCAAATCAATGCAGCATGGGTGAGCAAAACAGACTTGCCTACCCCAAACTTTTGAAAAAATAGTGTGACTAGTAAGTGTGTTTTCTGAAGGGACTCATCGGTTAATTGGTTTTTAAGAAAATCCTGTATAATTAGACTGTTTTTGGGTTCATATTACCCCAATCAGGTGTGTTTTCTCAGGGACGTTTAAATAAGACATGTTCAGAAACAGCTGAATGTAGTGCAACTGACTGGAACAGAACAGGGTCTCATGACACACTTTTAAACTTCCAGAGAAAAAAAAAGCATGTATGTAGCAGCATGGGAAGAATTTTAACACAACTCTGAGAAGGTCTAACTGTGAAACTGTATAACAGGTAGAACCGGATGCTAATTTATACTAATGTTTTATGCACCACCACTAATAACATCAGAAACTAGTACCCAGAAATTAGATAAATTTGTTGAAGTTAGTAATCGATTAGTCAACCCATCACTGCCCTATTATTACATTCTCCCTAATATACTGTAACGTATGTTCTTTAAAAGATATGCCACCCAAGAGGGGAAAAAAACCGCCTTGTTTGGCTTTTGCTAAAAGTCCTGTTTTATTTTTTCAAATGAAACCTCATGTGTTAAAATAAAAAGCCTTTAAGGGAGTTGCAAATTGAAAGGACACAAAATGGTGATATGTGGTGTGTTTTTTATATGGTTATTTAAATAAAGTTCTGGGAATATAACAAAAGACTGTTTGTTTTTTCTTTTTGTTTTTTTTGTTTTCTGCGGGACCATCCTCAGCAGCCTGTTTATGAAGTACTCCAAGCAGAAAGCCGATATGGTGGGCTGCTGTGCTAAAAGCTAATGAGCACAGACACATTTCAGTTCTTGTTGGGGTGTGACATGTCACCCTCTGCTTTTTTTGGGACTAACTGAAGCGATCGGAGAGTCTGAGATTCTTTTGATGTTTCATGCATCTTTCAGTGCCCTGATAGTTTTCATTACTGGTTCTCTTGCATTTCTCTAGATTTTTGTATTGCTAATTTGCATGCAAATGTACATCCTGTGCTAGATACTAAAGCTCTGACATGAAGCAAGATTGTGGAATTTGTGCAGTAAAAGCACAAATATGCCTTTTGATCAAAAAGCTACATAACTATTACAAACTTTCTCCTGTGTTCCCTGTTTTTCTCTAAAATGTTTGTGCTTTTGTCTTTCTCAGCCCCAGCATCTAGTGGGAATGGAGACTTTGGTGATTGGAGCACTTTTTCTGCAGCCCAGCCAGCCATCCCTGCAGCTCAGCCTGTTAACCCCTGCAGGAATAGACCTTTTCTCAGGTCTGCAGGCGGCCCCGGCCCCTGCTCCAGCTCCTGCATCCACCGCAATCCCCCTCATCTGACCTCTTTGACCTGATGGGCTCATCTCAGACCACTAACTTCAGCACCTCCCAAAGCATGAACTTCTCCATGACCTCCTCTCAGACCACTGGCTTGCCATCGTCCAAATCACAGGTGCCTGCTACCTTCTCAATGGAGAGATACCTCTCACTGTATCTATTATATATTTATCATACCTATGATATTATATTGTCATATTTTTTTTAGATTGAGACCTTATGAAATGCTTTGAAGAGCACAGTTTTCTTTCCCATTTTGATTTCCTATTGAAACGTATTTATTTTATATAGCCAGTAGCTTTCAGTTTACATCATCAAAACTATTTGCTGCTTGCTATTGCTTTTGTGTTGCAGGTGGTATGTTCTCATCCTTAGAGAATTTTATTGGATGACACACTACAGATGAGAGTCATCAGTATTTTTGGTTCATTTTCCTGAGAAGAGGAAAAATTATACACTAGTATCATTCCCTTTTTTGAAAGAAATTAATAATTAGTAATTGAGTTTATTTTGCAAGGATGCATTAAATTGATTAAAAGTGAGAGTAACACATTTAATATTAAATAAATTTCTGTTTTCAGGTGAATGCTCTTCTTTTCAATTTTTAAAAAAAATCCTGAAAAAAAAAAATGTGTCATGGCTTTTCACAAAATATTAAGCAGCAGAGAAGCGGGGGGGGGGGGGGGGGCAGCTGTTTTCAACATTGATAATAATAAATGTTTCTTGAGCAGCAAATCAGCATATTGATGGATCATATGACACTGAAGACTGGATTAATGGCTGCTGAAATTTAGTCTTGCAATCACAGGAATAAATAACATTATACATGTATATGTATATGTGTTTGTGTGTATATATATGTATATATATTGTATATATATGTATATATATATGTATATATAACTATATGTATATATATATGTATATATATATATATATGTATATATATATTAGTATATATATGTATATATATGTATATATATATATATATATATATATATTAATATATATTATATATATACTATATATTATCATATATATAGATATATATTTGAAATGTAGGTATGTATATATATATATATATAGTATATAATATATATATATATATATTATATATATATATATATATATATATATATATATATATTTAACTGTAAAACAGTTATTTACAAAAATAATATTTTCAAAATGTTACTGTTTTCACCATTTTTGTTCAAATAAATGCAGCATTGTTGAACAGAAGAGACTTGTACAAACTTGGTTTGTAACTAATGGTAGTGTAGATTTTAAATGTGTACAACTACTGGTTTATTTAGTCATCTTTTAGGAGTACAAAAAATGGCAGCAATCTCAACAAATAAGATTCACAAAGATGACAAATAAAAGCCAAAAAACCGTTTGATAATGCTGTTCATTAGGTAGTGCACCTAGAATACATTTTTGTGTGCATTGCCAACCCTCAACATTATGTTTTCAGTACAAAAAAAGAATAAAAATGAAACCAAGTGATGTAAAGTTATACATAGATAATGTGGTTTTCATTCAGATCCCCCCATTCTGTGGAGTACTTAATGCAGCTCATCTAAGTGGAACTGCACACTAAACACTATTTACGCAAGAAAAGACAATTCTGGCCGAGTTTCAGAGCCA
The DNA here is from genome assembly GCF_018340385.1 of Cyprinus carpio. NCBI lineage: Eukaryota > Metazoa > Chordata > Actinopteri > Cypriniformes > Cyprinidae > Cyprinus > Cyprinus carpio. Next base: position 20,907,525 of record NC_056585.1, on the reverse strand, counting down.
GTGGTTTAGAGAGCAGGCAACATGAAAGCGAAACAAGCGAGGGTTAACACGCAGCATCGGCACAATTTTCCACCCACCCCCTCCTCATTACCCATCAACCCCAGTCCCCTTGGGACGCCCATCACAGAGAATGGCAGAATGAGGAGGAACAAGTTTAAGTCAGAAAACCATTAAATTGAAACAAAAAACCTTGCACAAAGATAATATTTGCATGCTAAAAGCCTGAACCTACTTTAAAATGGCAAGTTTTGTTGGCTTTAGAAAAAAGCAGCCCCCCCCCGTGGTATAATTAGAGGGACTTGAGATGCATTTTAACATGCTGAAATAATTTTAGAAGACAATGCCTCTAGCTAGCTAGACATTTCTGTCTTGTTTAACTCAAGAGTCTTGATAACCCTGGAAGACCACAGTGTAGTGTTCTGGAGTATTAATTCTGCCTTTCATCTTCTCTGACTTGTGTCATTCTGCTGCCATTGGCAAAATTCATGGCCATCGGATAATTTTAATTATCATGGCTTGAACTGCAGCAGAGCAGTATCATTGTAACAAAATCAGAGAAAACATTGTTTTTGATCATATGGGTACTATCAAATATGGTTTGTTCTAAAACCGATTTGATTTTCTTTGTCTTTGCAGCCACTTCAGTCAATGGGGAGTTCACTGATGCCCCAGCAACCGATGGCCCAGAAGCCCACTACCAAAGCCTCTTTGCCGTCCACCTGGTCCAACTCTAATGTAGACATAAGCCTGGACTACCTTAGTCCTGGCATGCAGGCACACCCAAACCTTCTCAACCCACACTCAACATGATGCAAGCAAGGTAAGTGTCTGGGACAGGATTTGAACATGGAGTCTAGAAAATCAAATGAGCTCAAAGAATTCAAACAATTGGTCTATATGACGAGCGGAGAAAATGTGTAACTAACTAAACATAAAACTAAACAAAAAAATATGACATGAATGAAATATAAATAGCAGTACAGTTTCCCATACATTGGTTTATTTTGTGGCGGCCACAAATAGATTTTCCAAAAGGCTTTTGACTTTGTTGAATAAATATGATCACTGCACTTTTCAAAGTCAAAACTTGGCACAGGTGTTTTTATATAAATGTATCTTTGAGGTAACTGACTGTCTTTTACAAAAGTTTCAATTTCATTTTCATTTAAACCTTTCCTATAATGCCTGGTAAACACAGCTTTTTATGAGCGCAGCGCTGCTTTGTTTACAGCCGCTACCAGGGAAACCGCTATTTCCTGCCACTCCTAAAGCACCTCCTGCTGGCAGAGAAGGATTTTCATTTTCAATCAATCAGTCATAATCTGCTGTTATATTTCCCCCTGGGCGAAGTGCCGCCACACATAGAGTGCAAGTCTTTGGGGACGACACTGGTATAGGTATAATAACATAACATAAAAGTATAATAGTAAGAGCAAACTAGATTCAGATACAAAAACATGAAAGATTGTTCTCTTGACACTTTGAGTTTGAGTTAGAGTTTGAAACCTTACTGCGTTTTCATTTAATTTTATATTGTCAAATTTTTACAAGTAAGTAATAAAAACAGTTACGCTACTGTTCAAAAGTTTGTGGTCAGTAAGTGATTATTTATTTATTTATTTTAGAAGAGTATTTAATTATACTTTTAAGCATAGAAGCAGTGACCGTAAAGACATTTTTTAATCACAATATTAAGCAGAATATCTGTTAACAAAGTGGTATAACAGTTTTTAACATTGATAATAAGAAATGTTTTTTGAAAAGTGTATTAGATTAATATTAAGCTTTTACTTTTGATCAAATAAATGCAGCCTTAGTGAGAGACCTTAAAAACATTTCTGAAAATCTTACCGAACTTGAACTGTAGTGTGTGTATGTATATATATATATATATATAGATATATATATAATATTAGATAAGATAGTTTGATTTTTGATTTATAGTTTAATATATTGGTAGCCCTTATTTTCATTTTTTCCCTCTCTATTTATCCTGCAATAGGAGTTCAGACTCCTGTGAATATGATGACTCAGGGCTTTGTTTGGAATGAACCTGGGCATGCAGGCTGCCCCTACAATGGTCAAACCGCCCACCAACACCATGATGGGAGGAATGAACATGGGCATGCAGCCTGGCATGACAGGTAGCACCATGCCCATGCCAACCATGGGAGGGCTGCCAGTCCAATCAGGGCATGATGGGAATGAATATGAACATGGGGCATGTCTACAGCTCAGATGGGGATGACAGGAAACATGGGTATGGGAAGCCGGTTTTATGGGGATGAGCCCTGCCATGGGACAGCCTAAAGATGCCTTTGCAGATTTTGCCCACTTTGGGAAATGAACTGCAGAGTATTACGTGAACAGTCCTTCTCTAGATATGACCATGAAGAAGCTATGAAGAGCTAGAAGACAAAAACTACTTGAAAGATGTCAAATAAAGCCACACAGGAAATGTTTGTTTGAATGATGCTGATGTACAATTGGATGATTGTTATTTTCAATTTTCTTCTGATCAGCTGTACCAAGGAGCCCTATCGAGGGTGGCTGGTTTGTGCTCAGAATCATTTCAGTCATTGCACACACACATCCCTCACGTTTCCATTGCGTCGGGATATCGCTTTAAGGAATATGATGATCGCGAATGACAGTTGACTTTGTCCTCTCACATAACTTCTTAATTGAACCCAGGAAGTACTGGGTTCCTAATGCTGTAGAAAAAAATCCTAATGATCAATTCTGGCCTTTCCTCTACTCTGCCTTAAGATAACCTGTAAATATTTTTGCACGCAGACAATAAGTTATTACTTACAAGATTGATGAATTATGATGGTGAGGATTTTTGTATGGAGTAAAGTTTGTGATCACTTGCCATTTTTTGTATTTGATTTTTATTCATATAACCATTTTCTGAAGAGAAATGAAGTACTCAAACATCAAGATGATAGAATGACAATTCCAAATCCAAACCTTTGAAGCCTTAAATAGTTCATTTGTACTTTTTTTCAGTGAAAATCTGCATCTTTATGAAAATGTAAAATCTGTCCTTAAAACACATGGTGCCTGTTAGTCTCTTTTTATTTTTTTTTTTTCTAAAAAATCTAAATCTATATGAAACGATATGAAAAGTACAGTATTTATTAAAGGTACTGTTAAAGAATATATATACAGTATACAGTAGAGTACATTTACGTGGCAGCTTTTTTTAAATGTTTTTTTTGCATGGTCGACTTATCAGGAAGATTTTGGGTGACTAAAGGAGATGAAATATAATTGAACCTGATATGGGTTCATATTTTTATGCAGTTCTGCTTATGCTGAGTGTAAATTGAGGCTGTGTGTTTGTAAAGCCTGGTAGCAAAGAGTTGGATGCTGTGTCCAGGGGGCCTAGAGGGCCATCGGCCTGTATTGTCCACAGAAATCATCTGTTGCTGTCCACAGTGTCTGCTGAAGCTCACTGAGGCCCCCTCCTTCCATTCTGAGGATTTTTATCAAGCAAAACGACCAAATTCTTCCATGTTTCTTTTTTTCTGAAGGGTTGATTTAGGTTTTTGTAGTCAGGTCTGTTGGCTTCTGTAGGATCTCATCTATTGAGTGGTTAGGGGTTGGGGAGTATTACAGGAAACACTATAGGTTTATGCAAATCTACAGAAAGCAACAACAAAAAAAAGAAATCTTTTCTTCCACTGAGAATGTTTAATATGTTTTTCTATTTCATACAATGACTCATTGTACTTATGATATTTTATGAATGACAATAAAGATTTGATTTCCATTTTTCATTGTGAGGCTTTCTTGTTTTTATCTCCTCTCAAATCAATCTCATGTCTTAAAAAAGAGGCCGCTTAGGACCTGACTCCACACGTTAGCTTTGCACGAGTTAATAGGATGAAAGCAGTACGGGCCACATGTCCCATTTTCACTGGATCCGTTGTCAGTGAACTTTTTAATTGGCATAAAATTAATGTCATTTTAAGAAACTTGAGCTTAATAAAGGAAAAGGAAACTGGCCACATTTCTAGTGTCTATTTTGTATCGTTTTTATATATATTCAGTACATGAATATAAAGGACATGCGACTGAGTAAATCACATGGAAGACTCTTAAGATTTTAAAAAAGTGAAGAGAAAGTGTTTATATATAAATATTCTTCATGAGGAAACTAATGTGTATATGGCTAATATATGCAGCGAGGAAAAAAAAACATGTCTAGATAAAAAGCCTTGAGTGCTACATACAATTTCCAACCTCAAAAAAGCTCAATTAACCCATTTGTACTGTTTTTAGAAATCTATGGAGACCCACCTGCAATTTTTTAACGCTAAAACAGGTAAACGTCTAACAAAAAATTAAGTTTGACATGAAAATAAGAGTGTGTACTGGCTGGACGTATTAGTTGGGTTGACAGATTGGCTTTGCCTTTTAACAGAACAGTGATGTGAATATTTGTTAAATATATTGCAATTTTCCCCCTTGATAAATTTACAAAATAATGCGTACAGTGTATCGGTGTCTTACTTCCCCCTAGTGGTCATTCAAAGCAAAAACAAGCAGTGTGTGTTGAGTATACAACCTTAGATCATGAACGCAACCACAAATAAACTCAGCTTTTAACACATTACTTTCACCTGTTAATATACATATCAATATGATACACTATCATTTTACAAAACCTTTCTGGGTGATATTCATAGCAAGTAAACTCGTTTTTAATCTGGGTAGCCTTTAGTCCTGCTGCATGTTCACAAGAAGAATGTTTTCTCCTCGTCTTTCTCAGAGGGTTCAGATCTCTCCTGGGTATGTTTGGGGTCGGTTCTCCTGGTTTGATCTCTGAGGTGAGATGAAATACTGTGCAGGTCTGACTTCAGGTCTTCCTCTCAGCTGCACTGAGGGCCACAGTCTCTTGAAATTTTAGTTTTTTCAATTATGCTATATTAAAAAATAGAAAATTAATTAAATTAGATTCATAAAGCAATATTATTATATTGAAAAGTGTAAAAAAAAAAAAACAAGCAACATGTTTATTTAAATATTCTTCAGTATAAAGTATTTTGTGCCCGCTTTTCGCTGATACTGGGGTAGGCAATGGCACTTGTGGGAATACCGAGCGAGCAGAGGGTCAAACTTATCCGAGCTGATGTATGTATGTATGTATATATGTATGTATGTATATTTTATTTCAGCTAGTTTCAGAGGCAAATTTAGTTTAACGAAACTAAACGATACTATTTTCTCTTAAATAAACAGATTGCTAAATAGCTAACAATAATGTAACAATAATCATGATGATTATTAAGGTGATATCTAAATTATTATTATTATTTATAAATAGCCTAAGGTGATCAACTCAGAAAATAATATATTGCCCAGACAAGCTGAATAAGACCACTAGTGAATGGGCATCAAATAGAGGGATCTTATTATAATTTAGGAATCATGGTAATTAAAGAGATGTCCTTAATTATTCTTGAATAACTACCCTCACCAAGATTATACAATTATTGTAACAGTTTTCTGTAAATGAGGGACTGTATTTTTAAAGCTGGCGAAACCACAACAGATTCCTCGTGTATTTGTGTACACTTTGTACGCGTTCGTTCTCCTCCCAGCCGTAGGTGGCAGAGCACACTCGTTCACACAAACTGAACGTACTGCACGTAGAATTGTGTGTGCTCGTGATGTATTGTTCTAAAAGAAAAACATTGTAGAATCGCGTACAACTGTTTTTGAAACAATCACGTATTAGAAATAAAATATACCATGATGCTGTCCTCTTGGTTAGAAGGACCCTCTTAGGGAAACGTGGCGCTGCTTTCGATTTATATAACGGGTGATTCGGTGAAGGTTTGGTGTAATAACACCCATAATAGAAAAAATGCTGTGTGAAGAATACGGGCAGAAGATGAGGAATCCGTTTGTATTGCTCCAAGCATGTGACAAACATATGAATGTACTGGTATGGATTCCTGAAACAGGTCTGTTTGATGTCGAGAGAATGTCAGTGGATCCATAAAACAAACAGGATGGTGCTTCACTAGAGCTGATCTTAAAGTGGACGTGGGGACTTTTGTCAGCACTACTCTGGACATCTCTGTAAGAAACATATCATCTTAACAATACATAGATTCTATAATTATGAATTAAAGTTATGCATAAACTATTCCATTAAGCAGTATACCACGGCTTTATTTTTACTACTAGGTTGTGTAGAAACTGGTAGTTTCGTGCCGCAGGAGTCATCGTCAGCAGCTCTTGGGCCAGCCTTGCGCTCCCCCCCCCCCCCCCCCCCCTCAGCGTCTCCCCCCCCCCCCCCCCCCCCCCCTCTCACCCTGCAGGGTTCCGTTGCAATATGTGAGCTGCAACCGTGCAGGTCGGCTCGACCTCGTTTCAGGAAATCCCATCGTGGTCCGTGTTGGCCTCTTTTCTCTCCTTTCCTTCCATATGTTTTACTTCCGATCAGTCAATGGGGAATACCAGTCACAATCCACGGAGGGCCACAGGAGAGACACGGTCACTATTAATGGAGATATCGTGACCCCTTATCTTAACTATTGGTTGTTTTTCACAAGCCTTGGGTGACGTCCTCCTTGAGTTCATGTACGAAGGGGTTCTGCGGTTAGCAGCCCACCCCCCCTCCAGAGGCGGCGTGCTCGCCGCAGCCAGTCTTCCTACATATGAATGACGTTGGTTGCGAGTTTGCCTAAACAGAAGACTTCAGGGTCGAGGATTGGCTGAGGCGGATAGTACAAGAGTAGAAGTTGGCGCAAACGAGTCAGCTAAACCTGGAGAACTTGATGGCTCGAATGGAGAAGACATACGTGGTGCAGAAACAGGAAGAGATGGAGCAGTAGCACACTGTCTTCAGTCGAGTCAACAAATGTTACTTTATATTGATACCAAGTCTGAAACACAAGCAGGTACGGCTAATCTCCTCACACACAGCGCAGAGAGATCAGAAATGGCGGACGACGACTCAACCAGGACATGGACTCGCAACCAGCCTTTGCGTAATTCTTGTTCGGGTCCGTCCACATATCGTTCTTCACCTGACAAGACAAGAATATCGGCACGGCCATGCTAGCCTCGAGTCGGCACTTTCAAGTTCTGTAGTACAACAGAACTAATTCAGACAGAGACGCATCCTGTTGTAACCACTGCCGTGGCTCTGAGTCAGTGTGGACAATGCTTTGCTGCCCAAGAACATGGAACCTAGCGGGGGTTTCATTCAGGTTCACACACTAAAACCCCAAATCCAGAATAAGGGTGCAGGAATCCAGGTCTTCACAACACGCACGCTGATAGCCAGAATGAAAGGAGAACATGAGATCACTTTAAACAAATACAAGAATATGCAAAGTAAGCGTAAAAAATCGCTTTCGCAAACAACCAAGGGATGAAATGAAGATCGATTAAGTGAAAGTGGAGGCCATGTGAATTTCTGATTTGAAGTAGTCTGATGATGTAGACGAGACTGTGGTCCCGCGCATGACGGCCCGAAGTAGAAGTGCATGATATAGATCACGTGGATGATTATGAACGACAGCAACCATGATGTTGAGGAGCGACTGATACTCGTTGTCATACCTGCACACCCCGTTAATTCATCTTCCACATCAAGAACCCTTTCTTTCCCTCCCTCACCGCAAGTCCTAATACTTCTGCAGCAGAAGCCACCAGCTTTCATCATCTCTTTTTCCAAACCAATTCCCAGGCCAGGCCGAGGCCATGTACCTTGAGGATTTTCCATGAACTCGGCTTGGGAGTTACATAGAGGACGTGCCTACTTGTAACACTTGCGGAAAGACCTTTTTACCTGTGCTTACACCCTGAGGAGACACGCCTTGTGCATACTAGGGAGCGACCTTATGAGTGCAGCTACTACTGTTACCGTAGTTACACACAATCTGGAGACTTGTACAGGCACATCAGAAAGGCACACGATCACGGCTTACCAGTGAAACGCAGCAGAGCGGAGTCAGACCTTCCACCGTCACCACCTCCCCAGACGCAGTCGTGATCTGTGGCTCAATCCTTCAGAAACTTGTATGAAATACTGCTGAAGGCTTTTGCAAATGTCACAAAATCATGAATTGCCACGTCTGTACTTTTGTGGCTCATGCCTCAAAATGGCAAGTGCTGCTTTAAAAGGGAATCTTGACACATGTGACTGCCTCCATGCCATTTTCAAATAGAAAAGATGTAAATGAAAAAAAAAAGGTTTTGGTTTTAATTGAATTAGCTATACATATTGTTGAGATTTGTAATGTTACACAACCTGGTTTTAATATTCATTGCTAAAGTATATTGGTTTTATATAAAAGATTTTAATTGGACTAAGAGTGGTTCCAGCACACAGACTTTTTAAAGGTAATCCCCATTCATTGTGGTGTTTTGCAATTTAAAATATCATGTTTATGTTTCTTATGGAATATTGTAGCTGATATACCAAGCACTGAACATTAAGATGCACTAGAACAGATAAATGACTAAAGAAGGTTTTTGCTGTGTATGTGTTCCGTGCATTTTTGTGAGTGTGAAAGATGGTGAGACTTTTAAACAGGTGCTATGAATTACAATCAGCTTTTAGGATTGGTCCATTTATTTGTTGTAAAATGTTTAGAAAGCTACACTACTGTTCAAAAGTTTGGGGCCAGTAACATTATTTTAAATTAAATTAATACTTTTGTTCAGAAAGAGACAGTAAAGACATTTATAATGTAACAAAAGATTTCTATTTTGAATAAATGCTTTCTGTTCATCAAATAATTCTGAAAAAAATGTATCATGGTTTCAATAAAAAAAACAAATAAAGAGCACAACTGATTTCAAAATGCCGATATTAAGAAATGTTTCTTGAGTAGATCATTATATTATAAAAGACATTTCAATATGCTGATTTGCTGATATTACAATGATATCCGAAGGATCATGTGACACTGAAGGCTGGAGTAATAGCATTGCCATCGCAGCAATAAATTACATTCTAAATTTAAATCATTCACAATATTAATGTTTTACTAAATTTTTGATCAATTAAATGCAGCCTTGGTGGGCATAAGAGACTTATTTAAAAAAAAGAACCCCAAACGTTTGGATGCTAATCATGCTAATGCTAATCAGATCAAAATGTATCAGTTACTGTTAAATAATGGCCAAATATGTCTAAATTAAAATTCTGCACAAGGTAAACCGATAAAACAAGACTTTTTAATAGTTAGTCATGTTGCATTGTGATATTCTATAACATATATTTGGTAAAAATGGTGGTTACTACCACAACACAGTAAGTTACTTATACTGTCTTCCAACAAAGAATCATTTTCACATTTGTTTAACTGTAACTATGTACTTGAGAAGCAGATCTCCACAAACAATGTCCATTATCAGTCGTCCACTGGTCCATGCATCTGCAGAAAGAGCATTTGTTTTAGAAGTTAATTAACACTTGAGAAATTTTAAGTGAATTGAGAGAAATGTTTTTTAGTAAAGCAGATTCTAATGATGGTAAATGATTAATAATTATCAAAAGGAACTCACTGCCTCTGCTAGATGAGGCCATGTCATCGCCATCACAACTCCATCATCGGATGTGGGAGGCGTCTCCAGATTCCAGTATGTGAAATTATGAAACACTGAAGAAACTTTCACTACTACTCTGTCCTAAAAAAAAAAAAAAAAACAATGTTTAAGAATTAGTGTTTCTAAAAAGGACTTGTCAGTGAATTCAAAGAAAAAGAATAGTGCAGGTACCTCTTGATCAGATGCAGGCTTCTGGACCTCTTTTAGCACTAGGCCCGTGTATCCATTTGGGCAATGCAATTCCTGACCCTTCAGCCCCCGACCTCTGAATGACACTGTCGTTTCTGCAGAACAGTGTTATGTTCATCGGATGGAGCGCCTTCAACTTGTTTTCATTCTCGAGGTGGTGTACTGGTATTTGACTAACCGTGTTTTGCGTTCCTTCACAGTGGGATTAAAGAACTTGAAGACTTCAGCAGGTCCGTCATGCTCTATTTCACAAGGCAGCAGGTGGATCTGTGGTTTGTCGGCTTGCTTGAGGGAATCAAGCCGGATTGCTGTCACACAACTGTTCGCTGACATCTAGTAAAACAAAGTGTGTAAAGCACAGGTGACAATTACTAGCACTGTCATTTGATTAATATATAAGGGAGACCAGGGCTATTGTGACGAGCAGTGTTTGGGAAGGTTACTTTGGAAATGTAATAATAGGTTACAGAATGCAAGTTACACTATTTAAAATGCAATAAGTATTGTAACTATTCAGTTACTTTATTAAGCATGTAACTGATTACATTTGATTACTTTTCTACATTTCTAACGACTGATTTCAAACTATTTATCAAACAGGGAAGGGTTAACCTAACAGTAGTAGCCTACTAAACACTGATTACTATCAGACTTTCATTCCATTCCCTTCATTCTTGTATTAAGATTACAATCAAAGCATAACCATATGACAAGGAAATACTGCCAACTAACAATGGCTATTGGGCATATGCTTTATTTCTTAAATCTTAAGAAATAAAGCATATGCATAAACCCAAATATGAAATACAACAGTTATTAAATAAGCATGTGTACTATTCTCTGCACTAAACTCCTGAAACACTGGAGTCACACATTTTACAGCAGTTTTTGCAATTCGGGAAAGAAGTGTGTGTGTGTGTGTGTAAATATTCAGATGTAACCCCCTTTGTAATAGTTAACATTTTCATAAGTAACTAACTTAATTCCACTTTTTTTTTTTTCTCAGTAACTGTAAATGATCACAGTTAAATTTATTTTGTAATTAAATTATGTAACGCCGTTACATGTAAACACACAATGTGACAACTGAAGTTGAATTAAAGACGTGTCTCCTACAATAAATTGTACTCAGAATCTTTTCCCAACTGATATAACGCTGAAGATTGCAGAAAAAAATAATAATTTTAAATCAACGCTATCAGAATTAAACCTCTGTAAATTTGTAAAAGGGTACGGTATAGCGGATGTATAAATTTCTTTATCATCTGCAGATATCTTACCTTGCTTGTTTTCAGAACTGTTTATAATGTCACGTGGGACAGCTGTGTTTACTATGATTGGGCGTGCTGTATTTCTTCACCACCACGCGGATGTTTTTCGCGGTAAAATCCAAGTATTCTGCCATCTACCGTTTCGCTGGATGATGACTCGAAAAAAGACAGCATTCTTACATTATTGTTATTACAAGTATTATTATTATAATTACAACGTATATAAAAAATGAACAGATACACACAGAACTTTATAATAACATGTTTCTCATATGATCACAGCGAACTATTTCCTATTTCCAGCATTTCCAGGCGCTCTACTAGTGCAACACTGATAATATTCCTACTAGGAACTCGGAAACGACTAGGAACTATATTACTCGAAAGCTCGTTCAAGTACGTTTTTCCTGTGTAGGTTCAAAAAGTAAACATGAAACACTGTACAGGTAGGATACATACAAATAGTTGGTATTTAAATCTGTGTGGCATAATTTCCTGGATTTTCGTAAATTTAATAGGTTTAATTTATGTAAGCAATCTGTTGATGATTTTTATTTTTTTTTTTTTTTTTACATTTAAATGTTTTAATATTCCTCTAATATTCCAAAATAGATCTCTTAAAAAGTGTTAGTTGGCCAGTTATTAGATAACGTCCTCTTGAGTGTGAATGATTTAGAATTATCAACACAAAGTATCTTTTATCTTAATACTGAAATGTTCCATGAAAGGTGGGTAAAAATAAGAAAAAAAGTTGCTGTCATGTTAAAACTAGTTAACTTGAATGGTTTTACATGTTTCTGCATTTGGGCACTTGCTGGTGTATTACTATGTATAACTGTTTTGCAGAAAAATACTTACTGTCACAAGGTGTTCTGGACCGCAAGTACTGTGCACAGAAACACTCAGATGGGACTGTAACCCCTCCAGTCGTAGCATCTGTTCCAGAAAAGCTTGATCTAGTGGCACTAATGAAACATGTCGCACGGAACAGCTTTTGTGAAATTGTTGATATCCAGGTGAGTATTCATAATTATTAAAGATATATATTTGCACCCAATTCAAAGAATGTAAAGGAGAAACATGGAGTAAGGATCTGGAGAGAGACATTCCTAGCCGATGGATTCTTCTCTCATGCAACGTGGAAAGATTTTGGTGGGTATTAATGAATCTGAGACCCTCTCTAGGTCAAATTTTGTATATAAAGTAATTAGATTGTATATCCTTTATTAAGATGTAATTTATCCTAGAATAATATCTCATAGTTACTCATAATATCACAATATATCTTCTGAATCTGAATTCTGGACTGCACTTGCCTTGACACTGGGAGTGAAACGTATAGCACAAATGAAAAAACATCTCCCAGGATGAATATCGCACACCTATAGTGACAGTGCTTTTAGGAGACAGCAGCTATATAACACACAGTGATAACCACATTAGGTAATTCATAAGCTGCCATGTTATTTGAGGGGGAAAAAATAACTTAATATTAATATTAAACAAATATTAACATGAATTAATCTGTCTGGCTGAAATTTCAGGTATGAGTTTGATGTCGCCAAGTGCATGTTCTGCTCTGGGAATATCACAGAGAAGCTCAGAATAGCCTCCTTTGACTGCAGTGGAGAGACTGTGGTTGATTTATACGCAGGTAAAAGCAGTGCTGTGTGTTTACCATTTCAGAGTTGGACTGGTTTTATCACCCAAGATGTATGATCATTTTTTGCTTCACTGTCCAGGCATTGGCTACTTCACTCTTCCATATCTTGTACACGCTAAGGCTGCTCATGTGCATGCATGTGAATGGAAACCAGAAGCAGTAGAAGCCCTACAGAGAAATCTGCAGATCAGTGGTGTGACACACTGCTGCACTGTCCATTAGGAAGACAACAGACAGGTCAGGATACAGTAGTGCTGACTGACATTATCTTAAGTTCACTTACTAGTATTTCAGAGAGAAAAAAAAAAATGTTGTGGATGATAATCAGCTCATTGGGTAAAGATAATTTTCTCATTATGTGAACATTTCCAAATCAGGGTTTCTCTAGGTCTTTGCTCTTCCACAAATTAAGGTCTTAAAACGCAGCTATAAATCAGAGCAGAAAATCATAAATTCTGCATTAAATCTAGCATATTCTGGAATAAAATAAATACCTTCCTCAGTAATTGAATTTACCAGTTCAAACATTTAAACATCCTTAAATCTAGAAACATTTACTTGAGATGCAAAATGAAAATATGAAGTCTTGTTTTCTGTGAAATTTAACAAAATTAAGTGAAGTTATGCCTAAAACATGTGCCAGTGGTATCAGAAAATTTGTTTTCCCTTTGAATATCAGTTGATTTTTTTGACTCCATTGGCAGATATGTGTTCTTGTTTTAATAATAAACACTTTGATTTTGATTTTTTGATGTCATTTTGATTTTTGCACAACTGGTCAGTTGAATTAATACACTTTTGGACATCCTTTTTTTTAGCTTCCATTGAGTGATCTTGCTGATCGAGTGAATTTGGGCCTCATACCAAGTTCAGAGGAGGGATGGCAGGCATGTCGTCTACTAAAGAGAGACACTGGTGGAATACTGCATATTCATCAAAATGTCACAACACCTTTGCATCATGAACCACCTAAACATTCATCTGCTATAGATGTTGAAAAAGGCTCTTCTATAAAAGAATGTTCTCTAAGAATCCAGAGAGATATGCAAGAATGGACTGCCTGGGCTTCAGACCTGGCCCAGGAATATGTGCACTTTTATTAGACATCACTGGAAGCAAATGGAAGACAAATATCAAGCACATAGAGCATGTTAAGACATACGCACCACATATTAGTCATGTAGTTCTGGAAAAAAAAACAATAATGTATAAAGTTGTTCTAATTATGCCCCCTGTCTATAATTAGCTCTAGGTTTTACCCTCTAATTGCTGAATTTTCCACATTTTTTGTTTTTGTGTTTGAAATGGAAAATGATTTTAGTGTTTTGTAGTAATTAAAAAAAATTAAAAATACTACAGTAATTAAAGTAATTAAAAATCTGGCTGTGGTTTTGGTTACTTTTCACTTACAAACCCTGAACACTTATTTGTGGAAGATAGCAGCGAAGATTAGTTCACTTTATCTCTAATGATAGATGAAGAGCAACATCAATTATCTTACAACTAACCATCAATATTTATTATATGATATACACTACCATTTAAATTATTATTATTATTATTATTATTATTATTATTTATGTTTTTGAAAAAAAGTATTTTATGCTCACCAAGGCTGAACTGATTTGATCAAAATACATTTAAAAACAGTAATGGCTGAATTTTTAGTGGCCATCCAGTCTCATGATCCTTCAGAAATCATTGTAATGTGCTGATTTGGTGCTCAAGAAACATTTCTTAGAAGTTGTGTTGCACATTTTTGTTGTGGAAATCATGAAACAATTTATTTTCGGGAGACTTTCATGAATAGAAATTTCAAAAGAACAGCATTTATATAGCACAGAAATATTTTGTAACATAAATGTATTTACTGTCACTTTTGATCAGTTTAATGCATCCTTGTTAAATAAAAATATGAATATCTATATATATATATATATATATATATATATATATATATATATATATATATATATATATATATATAATAATTTTTATTATTATTATTAATAATAATAATAATAACAAAAAATAATCTCACTGATCACAAACGTTTGGACGGTAGCCGTATGTTTGTACCCGGGCCACGGTTGAATATTTTTTTCTTTTTTTTTTTCTTTTTGTTAATCAAAAACCAAAACAGCTTTGCATATATACAAAAGTTTCTTTGTCATTGCTACAGCGCTTTCCAGTGCATGTTTCAAAAGAGAAATTCTACGCAACGTCTTTTATTTTGTTTTTGACAAAATTTTAAGATGTTCTCCAAGCTTCACGTCAATTCAAATCTTAAAACACTGAGGACCAAAAAGCAGCATTTGATTTTTGTCTATTTGACCTCCATTCCATGGAGGAAACGGTGACGTCTGCGCGCATCGTGGACGCGCACCTGTTGCACGGTGTTTGACGCGAGCTTAGGAGACTGAAAAGTTTCCGTTTGTTCCGGGACGACGTTTATTTGGCGAAGCTGGAAGTCAGTGAGCTCGCAGGAAGAAGTGAACGAGAGAAAAAGTGTGGGGAAATCCTGCGCTATTGGTAAGTAAACATTTAAAGCACATACGAAGAGATTTTATTAAGAGATGTTAGGCATACGACAAACTGTACTAAACCGTTTAAATTTCTAGTTTAGAATAACGCTTCCCTGTGAAACACAACGAGTCGCGAGTTTCTCAGTTGTTGTCATTATGCGTCGATGTAGTCACTTTTCTTTTAAGATCTTGAAGTGTGCAAACATTTGTATTTTATTTCCCTATACGCTTTGCCTTTTATTTTCCTATACGTCAACTGTTACTTTTCTGTTCAATATTGAACTTTTTATGTGTAATGTTGGATAATTTAGTAATGTGAATTGAATGTTGTTGTTTATTGTCCATGTGTTAGAGCAGGACAGATCCTTATATCAGTGTAGCTGGAAGAAAGTGCATTCATTGTGGCATTCACTTTAATCCTTTCTGTTTTCCTCAAACATGAGGAACAAGTTTATCACAGAAGGTCCATTTGTTTTGGATATAGACCAAACCAGTCTTAATGGAAGGTTATTGATTTTTTATTTTTTTTTTCACACTTTTACCACCATTTGATCTCAAAGGGCTTTTACAAGGCTCTTGGATGCTACTAAGTAATAATCATCATAAATGCCTCATTAAGCTAATCGACTATCGAAGCTACTTGACTTCATCATAAAAAAAAAAAAATCTATTTATTCCTTCTCTTTCTCTAAAACTTGGTATTACAAGCACCTCCTGTGACTGTTTGCCTCTTTAAGAAGAATCGCTTTATGTAAGTCGCTTTGAATAAAAGTGTCTGCAAAATTACTAAATGTAAATGTAAAAAAAAGTAAAAGAAGAAGGTTTGCTGAAGACCTCCACCCATGGTTGTGTGTCTCATACAGGGCGGTAACACTTGTGATACGCTGACTGCATGTTGTTTTCCTCTTTTCCTGATGACATTCCAGTGCTCTGCCCCTTTTCCCAGGCTCTGCTGGCCTTTAGTTATTTATTCTCAAACAACATAATTTTTATTGATATGCTGTCCGTAATTTTACAAGCGACAAATCAAAACAAGGTTCTCATGCTCTCTGGTCAAAACATTTTCGTCCTTTCAGTGAGAAGCTGTCCCATTTATAAGCAGGCGTACCTATGTTTTTGCAAAATACGTACATTTGCTTGGCTTGATTTATTAAATGATTTATTACTGCTAATATGCTTATACTTGATTTATGTTGTAGATGCTGGGAAGTGAATATATTTACTTCCCTGCTGCGATATTGGCATTGCGAGCCATTGGTAACCAACTAATTTGCATGTGGAGCTGCATGTCACAGGGTGTCCTCGTGCTTGTTTAATTACTCTGCTCCTGCAGGGAGGTGATGAGGAGCCTCTGACATACTGACACTGACAGACACTGCATGGAGGAACTGTGAAAGGTCACTCCCTTTATTTGTCAGTTCAGCCCTATCTCCAGATCTCTACCCTTTTTTTAAACATTAAGACTTCCTTTATTTGTGTAACAATCATTATATATGTTAGTGTCTTCTCTGAAAAGCAAATGACCTCTGCTTGGTTGGGTGAGCTTCTATTATTATCTGTGAGCAACATTTATGTTACTCAGTAAGCGGTTGTATGTGGTTCTACGGGTTTCTGTTATTTGCATTTGTGTTGACATATATTATATTTTGTTGACTTAATGCATCCAGAGCCATTTGCTTGTTTTTTATATTCCTTAGAAGCAGGGCTTGGCTCTTGAGGATGGTGCAGAACATGGAGATCAACGTATCCTTCCTGACTGAGTCAGAGCAAGAATTCATACTAGAAGTCCTTCGGCGAGATGAGGAGCTGAGACGCTTGGAGGAGCTGCGTGTGAAGTGAGTGTCACTGTTAATAAATTAATAAAATAAAATGTTAATAATAAAAAAAAAATAAAAAAAAAAAAAAAAAATAACCAAGTTTCATTACACATCACATTACACTATTTATTTATTTTTTTTTTTTTAATGCTACCATTAAAAAAAATTTTGGGGGCAGTAAAAACCCTGAAAACATGTATCATATTAGACTCTATTTCGTACCATGGAAAGGATGTTTATCAGGCAAAAAATTCTGGGGAATGAATAAAAGCTAATTTTTGTACTCATAGGAAGCTGAAAGCTGAGTTGCTGGAAATCAAAAAGAAAGGGTGCAAACGTGGCAGTGGGAAATACAGTGAGCGCAGCTGTGGCCGCTGCCAGGAGCCTATGGGCCTTCTGACCCGCAGCGGTAGCCAGTGCAGAGTATGCAAACATCAGGTTTGCAGAAAATGTCAATCTGTTCGACCCAACGGATCTTGGATGTGCACCGTGTGTGTGCCAAAGAGATGTGAGTGTGTACCCCATGCCTCCCAGCTTCCCTCTCTTTGGCCTCAGTCCATTTAGAAACCCCTATTGTTAAGAGGCACATTAGACTGGAAAATGAGGCCCTTGCTTAATGGAAAAGGTTAATGTTCAACAGAAACTCAACTTTTCTTTTCTTTCAGAGATCTGAAGATGTGCACTGGTGACTGGTTTAATGACGATAGGGTTAACCGCTATTCTACAGCTCCTGGACACGACTTAGTCCGAGTTTCCCTCAGGAAAAGGCCTCTGAGTGAGTACAGGAAGCAGATGCCAGACAGTCTGATAAAGCAGTGTGAACTTGAAATTTTTGTTTTCATAAAGGGTGGAAAGTAGATTTTTTTTTGTGTGTGTGTGTGCTTTCACCAAGAGAATAGGACATAGGAATAATTCTCCTGTTTACTTTAGAGTTAAATGGCTAGCAGTGTTTTAAGATTAATCATTATACATCACTTACTTCCCCTTTTTAAAAATGGCATCTCTCTGTTCTAGGTAAAAAGCATGAGACAGCTGGGGAAATGCTGTTAAACAGAGCTGAGTTGAATTCCAGCCAAACTGTTCCTGTGCCCAAGCCAAGACTGAAAGACATTGCACTAGCAAATAAGAGGTGTGTCATCATCAGCACTTATTTAGTCTCATGTTTCTGCTATGAAAATAATGTAATGTTCTTTATCATTTTAATTGTCACAATTTCATTTTGTTCTATTAAACATCACGCAGGCCCAATTTTTTGTTAAAGAGAGAGTTCACCCAACATTTTAGATAATTCACATTTCATTCCTTTTTATATACACTACACATACATGTATATAATTTTTGATATAATTCACATTTTTGTACAACAACAGTCTTCACAGGCTATCAAGGCCCCACTAGGTGCCATTTTGACTTAATGGTATTTGGTTACGAGACACAAAAAAGCAAATACATTTGATAATAATGTCCAACCTGTTTGTTTGAGATCTTATCATTGTTGTGTTTCACTGGGGGAAAAAAATGCAGTTAGGTTTGTAATGATGTTTGGATGAGTAATAAAAGTAAATTTATATTTTAGAGTGTACTATTTATCCAGCCTCCAGGTGTTTAATGTGATTTATTAGGCTGACATCTTTGTCCAGCACTCTATACTTCATCCGTCTCATTCTTTCAGCTCACCCATTGAGAATTATGAGGGACTTGATGTGCGAGTGCAACAGCGTAGTGACACAGAATCAATAGAAAAAGCCAGTCTGGGCAGCAGCCTTGCTGAGACCGAATCATCCCACAGTACCCCCCTAATGCAAAGGTAAAATCTGTGTATGAGACGCAGAAATCCATGACTAATGATGTAGTACTGTGATGCAAGCCTCTTGATTTGCACCTAGAAAAGAGGAACCAACAGCCAAGACTAGTCCAGCAGGCTCTGCAGTGTCCATTTTGAGGGTCCCCGCTAACAGTGAAAGCCCATCTACCAGTGAGACAGTAAGTGTTAATTCATAGTTCACCCTGTTTAGCCATATATTTTTTTCTGTCCTAATTCTGTTCATGTGTCACCTATTATCTTGCTTTTTCCACCATCATCTCTCCAATTTAGCCTCGTTAATTCATCACATGAATGCGTGCTCTGACTCATTGCGTGATGTGGATAGGCTTTTCAAGAAAAGTGTTAGAAGAGTGCACAAACTATCAGGTGACATTATATTGGGAAAATACACTATTCAAAAGTCTGGGATCATCAAGTTCAAAAGCGACCGTTCAGTCATTTATAATGTTACAAAAGATTTCTGTTTCAAACTAAAGCTGTTCTTTCTATTTCTCAAATTATCCTGAGAAAATGTATCACAGTTTTCCACAAAATATTAATCAGCACAACTGCATCACAGGAATAAGCGACATTTTAAAATAGAATAAAATTATTTTGAATTGACATATTTCACAAAATTACAGTTTTGAGACTATATTTTTGATCAAAGTAATGCAGCCTTGGTCAATATAAGAGAATTGTTTTTCAAAAACAATACATAATCTTACCGACCCCAAACTTTTGAACGGAAGTGTACATACATTTATTTTATTATTATTATCATTTTACTCTGGGTTTTAAAGATGCAAACACTGTTTTGTCATAGAAATTAAACCAGCCTCCACACTTGACTTGAGTAAAGATGGAACAGAAAATGCTACACCCTCTATGGGAGACAGAAGCCAGTCAGTTCCTGGCCTTAATGCTGTGAGTTAATTTCAAACAAATTCAAACTATTCCAAACAAGCTTGCACTGTATTATTCTGAATGTCTGACTTATTTCATAAGGATGATGAGGAGGAGGAGGAAGAGGAAGATATTGATAACTTGGTGAATATACACAGGCAGAAATTCGGTGATAGTTCGGGAAGTCTGGGAGGGTACTCAAGGGTAACCCACCTTAATATTATTAATTAAAATAAAATAAAATATTATTAAAATGAAGTAATATTCAAATGGTTGAATTGTAAATAAATTATTACTAATAATACAACAGTATTTAAATATACATTTTTTGTTTAAATTTATTCACAAATTAAATAAAATTTAGTATTAGACACATGAATATGCTTTGCAGCTGTTATTATTATTTAATTCCACAGGCCACTCTTGGTAGTACAATGAGTGTGTACAGTGAAGCAGGAGACTACGACCGTGTGGAAGTTAGTGGAGATATTCTCTTCTCTCTCAGCTATGATGAGCCGAGCCAGAGCCTGTCTGTTGTGGTCCATGAGTGTAAAGGACTGGCTTATGCTGATGCAGCAAAAAAGAAGTGCAACCCGTAAGTGGGCCTCCACACAACATATGCTAAGTGATTTCCATGTGGTTTCTTGAGAGGGTCTTAAGTTCTTTACTGTCTTCCAAGAATAATAATAATTTTTCACCCATGAATCATACGACTGGATTTCCCTATTACAGAGAGAAAATCACTGCTAAACTCTCACGATTGGTTGATTCCTTTTCACAGATATGTCAAGGCTTACCTCCTCCCAGACAAGAGCAAGAAGAAAACCTCAATCAAACAGAACATTAACCCCAGTTTTAAGGAAACACTGAAGGTATAGTTTTAATTAATTTAAGATCCTATTTATAAATAGTAGAATTTTCAGTAAATTGATTCTAAGCAAAATCAAACTCCCCAAAATATCTAATTTTTCATGGTTTGGAACAACAAATACTATCAGACACTGATCCCATTGAGTAATAATAGCAACACTATTATATAGTGCTGCGCTTTTATGTCTGGTAATTAAAACTCTGCACACTAACTTCAGGTTTCGAATGGGCTTGGTATTGACAGAGAAGATAAGTACACTGATATCACTGAGTCACAGTCAGATAAATATTAGTTCATATGCTTGCCCCATTTTAATCTAGAGCAAACAACATGCGTAGTTCATACAAACAGACTAAACACACTGGCCAAAGCTCCTACATGGTAACCTCTTACTTAAATATATATTTCATATTGACAACCTGTCTTGTGCTTGTTTGTTTTAGTATTCCATCAGCCGCACCCAGCTCATGACTCGAACACTGCAACTCTCAGTTTGGCACTACGACCGTTTTGGCCACAATGCCTTTCTGGGTGAGGTGGAGGTACCAATGGATAGCTATGACATTGACTCTGCACATCAAGAGTGCATGGCTCTTAGAGGAAAGGTGTATATACATGTTTTGATGCCACATAAATATGCCACTGTACTCAAGTTGTTGTTTTGTTTAGTAGTACCATTACAGTTTTTATTTTTCATTTGTCTTCATAGGCAGCTGCCCAGCCAGCATCTCCATTTGATCAGTACAAAGGAGAGCTGGTGATTTCACTGAAGTATGTCACAGCAAATAAGACACATGCAGAGGACTCTAATGGAAAAGGTGAGGGAAAACACAATTTACACATCTATAAAATGTCTTTAACATAGTAAATTATGCCTCTATTCTTTAATGAAGGAAAAAAAAAGACCAAACTCACGGATGGTGCTGAGCTGCACGTGTTGATCAAAGAGGCCAAAAATTTGACAGCCATGAAAGCTGAGGGCACATGTGATTCCTTTGTGAAAGGGTTTGCAAACATCTATTTCATTACATCTGTTTTGTTTTAAAAGGCCCTTGTTTATTTCTACTATTAACTCTGTCCTTCAGGTATCTGCTGCCATCAAAGAGCAAGTCTTCCTCAAAGAAGAAGACTCCGCTTGTGAAGAAGACAAAGAACCCAAACTACAACCACACATTTGTGTACAACCACCTGAGTCTGGAGCAGCTGAAGGATGTATGTCTGGAGCTCACTGTCTGGGACAGAGAGACCCTGTCCAGCAACGACTTCCTGGGAGGAGTTCGCCTCAGTTGGGAGGAGGTAAGCGCATCTGCTGCTACATATTCCTTTGAGTTAAAATCAATTCAGAAGCCTTTAACATTGATTTAATTACTGGATTCACTAACTCCAGACACCAAATTCAGAAGATGTGTCAAGCTTTATTGATATTATTAATGTTTTTAAAACTGGGGCTGATAAGATATTCAAGTCATTTTAAACTTATTTTTGCACAGTGACTATTAAGGAAGGAAAGGAAGAGTGGGTGGCAGACTCCACAGGGGAGGAGATCTTGCTGTGGAAGAAGATGATGCAGTACCCCGACTCTTGGGCAGAAGGCACTCTTCCACTGCGCTCGTCCCATGGGAAAGGGCAATTAAGGACGCTGCACAATACCCCCCCTCCCACCCACCAAAGCCATTATAAGGACAGGGGGGTAACATTCCACAACATCTGTATGTTGCTGTTACAGCTGCGCAATATAAGAACGTTAATGCATCACAGTAATATTTTAAAGTCTTTTTAGGTTAATGCATCTTTTATATTTTTAAACATTTAAGGTAGTTCACAAATAATGATGTGAAACTGTTGCAGTGTGTATATGTTAATTATATTTATTTTCTATAAATGTTGCAGTTGAACTGATGTTTATCATTTGAATGCTGTTCTTAAAAATTAATGTTTGGAGACATTAAAGGTTTTAGTTGAAAACACTTTGGTTTTAAAATGTGCACTTAATGTACGGCCGAAAAATGTACACGTTTAAACACAATGTAGTTTAATGTCATAATGCTGATTTACTCTGTTTTGAGCACCTTCTGTTTAGGAGCTACACGAAAGTAAAGTACCAGCATTTAATAAATATTAAATATTTTAAGAATCCACATTGTGTGCTGTGCACTCAATTATACATAGCTAAAATTATTTTGCTCAGGAATATGTATATCTTGTGCAACCCCACCTGGCAGTTTTCCACTTGCAGGTTAAAAGCTGTCCCAGACTAAATCACATTTCCAGCTGTGATTTTTCCGTTAATATCTGCAACAATATCACATTATATAATATTTTTTCTATAAAACAGGCTCTTGAGGTGCCTGTCGCTATAATAATAAAAAATAAAAAAAACTCCCACCCACAACATCAGATCTGGAGTTGATCAGACCGAGGTCAGTCACAGAAGTCCCTGTTAATCGCTAGTCTCTCTAGCTCCTCCTCTGTGAGGAGATACTCGTCTACGTATGAGTAGAGCTCATCAGAGGTGGTGGGGGTAACAAAGCGCTCCCGATCCACACCATACTCATCCAGCAGCACCATGGTGAAATACGCTGTAGATATATGCAGTGCCTGTCTGTTACATACAAACAAAAAACACATGCAAACAATAATTTACTACTTTTAGATTGGAAACACACATGCATAGTGAAGAGAATCAACAAAACATTGTCCTTCAGTATAGAGTCCCTGTTATTGCAAAACCTTATAAAAGTATTTTGTCCAAGAATTTCATGTGGCTTTAAAAAAAAAAAAAAATAGCCTGGTCAATATGTCTCTACTGGAACTTAAAGTCAGCATTAAATCCCGTTTTCATCACATGATATTTGATATACAGTACAATGAGAAAGCTTGATTTTATCAATTGGAAACATTAAAAAAGTAAATATGGTTAATTTCATGTTGACTTGACTGTTGTAATATTGCCGTTGTCATCTGCCAGTATGACTTCCACGCAAGACCTTAAATACAACAGTTAAATATACAGTACTGATCATGTAAACACTACTGTAGATACTCCGTAAGTTACCTAAGTCCCTCTATGACTTCAGGCTCTAGTTGTTGTTGTTTGATGCGGCCCACTGCACGAGGTGGAGTTCCTAAAAGCTCGATCACTGTCACATGTCGCAGATCCAGACCACACTCAGCTTTCTGTGTCAGAACATTCCCACAGTCATATAGTTATGCTTCGTAATGGGACTGTAACTCTCCTTTCTTAAGATTATTTTTGCTTTTATGAAGGAAGTATCTATATTACCTGTAGCATAATATTCTGAAGCCTGTACTTCTGGTTAGCGTTTTCTGGAGTAGACCACAACAAGAAGCCTTCTCTTTTCATAAAACTGGTCAAGCAGAGCACCAGCAGACCTGACGTCTGTTTTTATGTCCATCACTAAAAGATAAAGCAAATGTTTCACAACAACAATTTGAGAAAGATATTAGAATTTATGAGTTTCAATTAAAAATACACATAACCTCAAGCACATACTCACATACACACCGAGCTGCTTCATCAGACCAGTTGCGGTTGAGCTGACAAACGCGAGTTGCAAAACCTGTCCTTTCGAAGCCAGGATCACAATGGTACTCACATACAGCCCCATAATTATTGCCATCAGATGAGCACATCAGATAGCCATGCATAGGCGGCTTTAGCTTTGGACATCGCCTCACTGAGGGGGAAAAAACATTTCAGTTTAAGACATATACAGTATACAACTGTATAGTACAACGAAAGTGCAGCTGACTGGATGTAGAGAAGGGAGATAAAACCTTAATTAATATTTTAATAATATAAAAAATTATAACCCAAAAACGAAAATTCTGTAATTATTTACTCATGGCTTTATTTTTCTGTGGAATGCAAAAGAAGATATTTTGAAAAATGTCTCAGTGCTTTTGGACCATGTAATGAAAGTTCAGTGGGGTCCAATAAAAGTCGAAAACAACATAAACGTGAGTAAATGATGACACAGTTTTCATTCTGGAGTAAAGTATCTCTTTAGCACTTTCCAGCAGAAGCAAATCAAAATTTTATACTAGCTTTACCTTCAACATGCACTGTAAATTTGCATGTGGCTGTGTTGCGAGCCTGGTCAGAGACTTTATATCGAATTACATGTGTTCCTTCAGGAAAGTCGGATCCAGACTCCGGTCCATTTTCGCAAGACCCTGATAAAGGATGACAAAAATGCAGTTTACAAGTTGCCTCTTTGACACAGAGGAAGTTGGAAGGCTTTCCTAAAATGTGATGCGCATACTGTAGTGCTCTGTCAGCGGTATCTTTAGCAACAGGACGCTCCCATGAAACCATAGCAGTTACTTTTTTCCTGGGTTCTGCTACTTTCACTCTGGACAAAGGACATTTCAGTTTGGGGGGGCGTCATGATCTGAAAACAATGTAATTTTTAGTCATTGTTACAGCATCTTCTCTCTGGCCGAAATAATGATATAATAGCATCTGCAAACTATCAATGAATGACTACATTTTTCAAATGTACCTGCACACGTCGGTTCTGTGCCGCTCCACGTTCCCTCTTCTTGGCACATCCGGTAGCGATCTCCCTCAATCTGGTAGCCTTCATAGCAGTTGTAGTCACACCTGGAGTCTACCACAAAACCACGGGTGCAACTGTACATACCGTGGTCAATCAGAGGCAGAACATGGCAACGTATCTCTGAGATTCAGACATAATATAAACACATGGTTCAAGTAAGTATAGATTGTCAAGTATTCTGCAGCAGCTGCCTAATATATGTTTCTGAATCAAAGAGCTAGTTTCTCTGACAATTATTGTGACACCCTATAAGTATACTTACTTCGACAGACAGCGGATCCAGACCAGCGGCGGTTGGGCATGCATTGCACAGATGCTTGGCCCAGCCGTTTATATCCTCGATCACAGGAGAGGCAACAGCGCGTTCCGAGCGAGCCCCGGTGGTGCCCGCCTCGAGGGAGAAGAACAGGACACTTCCCCATGGGACGTAAGCTTAAATATGTGGCACCACTGCGGATCTGATGACAAAAAATGGAAAAATGTTTTTTTTTTTTTTTAAGTAACTGTAGCATTTCGCAATAAGTCATACTGTATAATTTGTTTGTGTATTTTTACGTTTGCAGTCCAACTGGGGGGTGTAATAAATCTCGTCCTCATCCACAACTTCATTGGTGTCATGGTAAGAAGACGCTGAGCCTAAAAGAAAAAACATAAAGCCTGAAGTTTTGATCTCAAAAAAGTCTACTAAAAAGTCATCCTGAGTCAAAATATTGGCCGGGCACATCATAGCAAAAAATCAGCTGCATCATAGTATCCTGCAGCCTCAGCAGTAGAGAAAAAAGATCCCCAACCACCCTGGTTTTTTGTTTCCAAGCAGCACAACCACCATCATCATTTTTTTCCTCTCACACGTTTTTCTGGTTTCACCATACACAAACCTCTTAACATACTCATTGGAGGAACTCTTCAGTTTATAACCATGAGCTTTCCCTAAAAAAATAAGGATACTTTCAGGAAAAATATACTGAGAAGATTGTTAAATGCAGCTTTAAAAACACAATCAAAGTTCAATACTGTACAGTTTGTATTAACGTCAGCCAAATCTAAGATAGAATTGTTTTAACCAATGCCAAAATCGCATTTGCCAAAAGGTGCTGCTCTCAGCACACAGAAAACTGAAGATCCAGCCAAGTCAGGGTTTTCAAGTCCATGTTTACTGGATTAAGATCTTTAAAAATAATTTTATAGAGGCTAGTATTTCTTACTATTTAAAAAAAATAACTGAGACATGTCTGAGCAAAAGGAGATTGGAATCTAAGCTAATGAAATGGAAATAAGACAACGGTATGCAAAGATGTTGCCAGGCCTAGAGGGATCTAATTTTAAATATCCATCCAATTTACAAAAACGTTTGTCTTATGTAGGGTCAGGGAATGCTGGAGCTTAACCCAGATTCTTGGTTTTTAGGCAAGGAATCGCCATCAGCAGATGGCCAGATTTTAAATACATTCATTTAAATATATAAATGTAGAATTCCTACTCATAGAGACTGACTGCAGCTGTCTACAGTCTAGAGTTGTAGCATACCAAGACTGTGACTCAACATTTGTCAATACCCACACTGCTTTACAATACCTGGAAAACATTATGCAGCTGTCCTGTTTGTGTGTGGAACATGTTCTCATTTACACAAACTATTTGGAAACTGTGCAGAAAACCAAACCTCATTGCTCTTTTAATTATATAAATATGCAAGCTCCTATGAACAGCCATTTGTTTTGAATAATCAATTCACCTTGCATAGCATATACATTGCAAGATATTTATTCTTGCTTGCTTGTTTGGGCTCCCACAGTGGGAAAATCCACCCAGAGAATGACGACAGAGGTGAAGTTCTTCATTTTGTAGTTTAAATTAGGGCTCTGACACAGATGGTGAGCTCACACAGTCAGTCATTTACTGGGTATAGGTTTATAATTACAAACTGTTGTTTAGAACATCATGGAAATTATACATCAAATAGTGAACAAGGATGAAACAAGTATCTTTAAGTCTATGTTTTGTAAAAACTGCTCATTTAGCCAAATAGACTAACTAGGCTCAATTGAATGACAGTGGTGCTTTGGGAATCACAGCTGGCGGGAAAAGGAGCACCGACTAAACACAGTATTACCAAACAATGTTTAAAAGTTGCTCAGGTCTGTCAGTTTGTAGCCATGCATACTATTATTTATGAACGTCTTTATATTCAATTCGTTCTTTTAAAAACATTTAATAAAATCTCAATTTCTCCACTAAGATCTTAGTCCGTAACTCCAGTGCAAAGGTAAACAAAATCACATCTGAAACACCAGTCGACAAAGTTTCAATTCTGTACTCTACAAAATAAACCCTGCGTTGTTCAATTCCAGTGAAGACTGCAGTTTCATAAAGCATGAGAATATATCAAGATCTCTTACCCTCAGTGAAAAAATCACCCAGAGACTGATAAATGATGCAACACTCAACAAACAATTTAAAATTAAATTTGTTCATTGCATTGGACGTCAGGCGGAATATTACTATAAATGCAGTTTTTACTTAATATTCGGCTATAACCGAAAGTAATCGTTCGGATAACTAATTTCTGACAGAGTGAGTTATAGTCCCAAAAGAATGTGAATCCCACGCAGCCTTCGAACGACTGGCGTCTCAACAACCAGTATAATCTCAGCACAAAATTTCTTCAGTCTTCTGTGTAATGAGCACTTGGACGGATGGTGGCACTGCTGCTTCATAATCGTTTTTCTGGAAACTCTGGCCAAACAAACAAGGTCTAATGATGATAAGTATTACATAATAGCAAAAGCAATAAAAACCAGATTGAATAATTAAAGAACTAATATATACCAGGGTTGGTAAGACAAATAAATTAGTTTAACGATTTATAGGGTAAATATATATATTCATGAAACTTCAAACTTGAAAAAAAGAAAAAAGTTTAATGAATTGAATACATTTCGAAACATTTTAAACATCCTTAATCCTGCAGTACTGAAGATGTTTGAAACAATGAAACACTCATTACTAATCACATATTCACGCATTTGATAAATTCTAAATGAATCTGTGATTGTTCCATGCGAAATAATTAAAAAATGATTCTAATATTAAATGTATATTCTAAGAATATTACAATGTTTCTCCTGACCGTAGATACATGCATCAAACCTGGTGTTGGGGACTCCTACCCAATATTAGGACACTTTAAAATATCATATGACCTGGTCTTTAATGGGGAGCTTACGGGCGTTTAAAAAGGTAAACAACTCACACACTCACTATAATTATCTTAAAGTTCACAATAAATATATATGGTTTAAATTGTTACTGCCATTGAAGTTATTATTTTGGAACAAATGTAAATTATATATAGTACGATATATACAAAATACTATTTACATTAATGCTTATACATTATATAGAGTATATATATATATATATATATCTATATATATATATATCATATATAGTACATATATATATAGTATATATATAATATATGTATATTGGTAGTGTAAGTAATGTTTTATTTAACCAAAAAACGTTTGACTGGGAGGCATAAGGAATTTACATTTGATAAAAAAAAAAATTGCTTCCTCATTTCAACACACAGAACAGCACACACACACATCACACCACACACACACACACCAAATATATATATATTATATATAGTATATATATAATATATAGGATAGATATATATATACATTTTAATAATATATAATATATATATCGTAATATATCTATCATATATATAATATATATAATCTAATCACTCAACAAATATATATATATATATCAGATGGTAGGTAGTGTGTTCACAGTGAAAAACTGCAATCAAAGGTGCATTTCGTGTAACTGTATGACGAACCCTTATGAACCGGAAAAAAACAAAAAACAGTGTGGAACGCTGCCCTCGACGTTCGCAACGTGCCCTGATACGTAGCGGAAGGGGCGTGTTTACCGGCTCGAGTCGCGGAGGGAGCGGTCGTAGATGTTGTCAACTTCTTACGCTACAGAAAAACACCTTCAAATGTGAGTTCAGTGGCTCACGTCGTTCATTCGTTGTGTGTGAAATGTGTCCTGTGTTTGTAAAGCCTCATGTTAATATATTTTGTGTATGAAGTATAATTCTTGTGTTAAGTGTTCGTAGTGTTTCCATTCGGTACACTGTCAATATTTGTTCACTAGACGGTTGTTTAGTGCGTGCTTAGCCCTGGTCGCCGCCTACTGGCGTAACTATGTAACGTAGAAAAAAAAGGTAGCAATCGGTCAAAAAAATACAAGACCTTGAAATAACTGATGTACACCGTACTTCAAAGACTTCCCTGCTATGCAGCAGAGAATACTTTTGCCACCTCAGACCCCTGCGTGGGAAATTTACTCAATGCACAATTGTTAGGCAGATACCATTAGTTTGTTTTCCATTGTGAAAACAATAATTGTTCTGTCAACACTTCTTTGTGTTGTCCCTCCCTTCAATTACATTTCATAACATTGCATTTCGTTGTAGGCGTCATTGCGGTACAATGTGGCAAGTTCCCTAGGTAGCACAACGAAATTAAATTAAAGTAAATAGTTGCAATAAATAATTAAATGTCTTATCCGAACCTTTGTCCTTTATTATTTAACATTACACTTTTGTTTATAAGTATTTCCTCTTAAATGTCCTTAACATTGCAGTTTGTGTTTATAATATGGCTCGTAAATTTCCCTTAACATTGCATGTTGGTTTATATTAAACTGCTCTTAACCTGGTGTCCTGTACTGCGTTGACTTAAGCATGGTTTTTAATCTTTCATTTTTGTAAATGAAGGCTGGAGCATTTATTACGTTTATTAAAAAAGTGTACCAATGGCATTTTATAAGGCATACCGTGACTCAACCTCTAATGACCATAAAGAGTATGTCTCTGTTGCTTTAATACACAGAAGTACTCGCCCCGATCCGACTCTGCTTCCATTTAAGGTCACATTGTACTTTTCTCGGCCGAGAATAAGTCGTCCTGGTTTCATCACGATACAGTAGTCTGCCTTCCCCTTTAAATGGATTCTGGGACCAATGCCAAAGTTGTGATCATAGAAAAGAAACTAACAGGATGTCTCGAGGAAGATTTCAGTTATACCATTCTATTGGTTAGGAAGGGAATCCTTTTAATTTCGCAACGTTTCAGAAGCATCAGGTAAGCGCACTATCCATGTTTAGTCGCCCTCCTTTGCTTTTCTTAATGAACTGGAAATGGCAAGGCTCGAGTCTGTTGATCAAAAAAACTAACACACAGCTGTGTTGGAGCTACATAAGCATAAAGCAATCAGCCTACAGACATAATAGCAGGACATTAGGTATGTGGCATACTCTGTCGCGACGTTTTTTACTATGAAACCGAAAAGATCTAACATGCATAGATTCCAAGTTTGTCTCGTAAAAACAGCAAATGCTCGAGCTGAGGAATTGTAGAACGTATTAAAAACATGACGCGCACAGCCTCGATGTCTTACAGCCTCATCCACCATAATATTCAACACATCGAGCACATATTTGATATCTGCTGACATTCAGAGTAGTTGGGGATCGCTACGCGTTTTGTTATAGGTGTGTGGCATGGATATGGCGAAAGAAATACACGGCAAATGTCTCTCCATCTTAGACCGCAGAGCCCATTTGGTGTTTAAATTCGGCTATCTGTTACATTTACGTGATTTATGTTGTGAATTAATAGCACGTTACACTAACCACGATACACTTGGCGGTTCTTTGACCTTAAGACATTAAAAGCACAAATTAAATTAGTTTTCTTGTTGTTTTGACACCGTTATAGATTTCTTGTTACACTATCAGTTTGTTTTTTAATTATTATTAATATAGTTTTATATGTATATCAGATTAAAAATTGAGATTTTTGATCCCACTTCAGATGCCTTGACCTTTTGACCTTAGGATCGGAAATAATCTAAAAAATGAAAATTTGGCGTCAATGAATTGAGTTGACTTTTTTTAAAAGTAAAATTAGTATTACTTCATATCAATAACTTGTTTTTAATTATCAACATATGTCGTGACTCCCAACTTTTGTGTTCTAATTTTTCTGCAAGAAAATTTTATTTTATTTTAGAATTGTACAGAAGTTGTAGTGTTAAGTATAAGTTTCCTTTATATGGTGAAACGCTGAGAAATGAATGGAAAATAAAAATGCTCTTATAAAAATTTTTATTTGGAACGCCTGAGGTGGTGATAAACACACTCTTGAAGGTTAATCATCTCCTTTCTCTTACTTTTAAATAAAATTACTAGGTGGAGAAAATGTTGTGGACGATATTATTCAGAATTCTGAGGATGGATCTGAAATAATTCAGTCTAGTTGCACTAGAACATCTTGATTAGTATTGCATGTTCAGTTTGTGTATTTTTTATTTATATTTATTATTTTTTTTTGTTTTTGTTTTTTACTACCCTCAACCCAGTAAACTTGCGCAAGCATTCTGAGCTTTGAGCTGCTCAGACTCATCTGCTGGTGTTAAAGCAGGATAACTGGCTGTGGATGGCTTTGTGACTCCTTGCACAGAGCGCAGTCTATTTGGCAGCCAACACCGGTGAGTTTTATTTCAGTTTCTAATTGAAAATGTGCATTTCTAAAATGCTAGCAGAAGAAAATCTGCACTTTTTGTGTGTGTCGGTTGCAGTTCTCCACGCATTCTTTCACCCTACTCCCACTCCCTCCATGTGTGTCCAGTTACTCTACACCTTTTTCTGTACACAAGTTTATGTATAATTTGGTAGTGCTCCAAATGTTTTCCAAATTTTGCTGTGAATCTGAATGAGAATTAATTTCAGCTGCGTTCCAAAAAAAAAGACCCAGGATTATGGGAGGATTCGCTAAAGAGCCAAAATGCCTGATAAATTATTGCTGTTCTTGTAGGCTTTGTATTTATTATAACCAAAGATCCCTTTCACCATAGCCCTGCCATACTGTGTATACTTCTATAAAACACTATGTTCAGACTATTTTGAGTAAAGTCTCACTGGAGCTTTAACCTAAAAACCTCATGGCCCCTCCTTCCACACCCTCTCTGCGTTTTTCTTGTTCTCGTTGGACACGTCAGTCACATAACAGGTAATGTTACTGGTCTCCTCTTTCATTCCATAGAAGCACTGATAACAGCCCTTTGGTGTCCTTTTCTCTCTGTCTTCCTCTCTCTCTCACGCTGCTTGTCGTCTTTAGTATGAGCTTTCCTCAGTGTCTTATCATACTGTCACTGCATACAGCTGCCAATTGTTATTTGCTCCCAAACGCGCTTTGTCATTGTGTGTACAGGTTTCCCCTTTCCCCCCCCTTTTGTTTTTTTTTACCCAGTCACTATCTGCAGAGTTGGATTTAATTGGGTGAGAAAAAAAAGATAACAAAGCCCCGTTGTCCACCAGGTGGAAGTTTTTATTCCGCTGTTTTGGCAAATAGCACTTACTGGTCAGATGATCCAGGAGGAGTCAAGCAGAATCTACCGGTGTCTGGTTTGCAATTAAGTGCATCACATAATCAATTCACCCACCACCCATTTTTTCCATTACCATTCTCTTCTGGGTAGATCTTTAGAGTGATAATTTCCTGTAACTTCTAATTCAATAAATTGTAATCAGCTTAATTTTATTTTTTCAAGGATGAGACTATTCCAAGAAGAGGCAGGACTGCAGAAAAGGGATTGTTTGTGAGACCGTTTTAATCATGCATGTGGATTTTTAGTTTTATAGTGTTTCGCCCTCCAGAAATGCGTACTGGAACTGATTAATTTTTTTATTCCGCACCCCAGAGAAAGTTTCGCCCCTGGTTAAGGGGGCCCCAGTGCTCCTGGTGCGGGGAGAGGGAGAGAGGGATGGATTACATGAAGAAACCGTGACTTCTCTCAAGTAGGGTCCTAGACAAGGAGGCCGAGCCTCTGACACTCAACACAGACATTTGCATGCAATGATTTCAAGCATTACTACGACCGAGGACACAGTCAAACTGGCTAGGATTTCTCAACCCACTCTTGTTTAACTGCACTGCCTTTCTATGTTTAGGGATTGCCATGGTCATGGTAAACTCCTTAAATGAAACAAAAGCCTCTACTAAATAAATGTTTATAATCACAAGTGTATTGAAAAATAATGGGTGTGAAAATATTCCATGCATTTGCATTTATTTATTGTCTGTGTGAGATTTATGGAAGTGTTTGCACTTGCTGCCTGTGTATATTGAGACAATGTTTTATGCATGTATACATCACATGTTCTTATGATGTGGTTTCTGGAGACACTTTAGTTTGTTCCATCTTCTGCTATGTAGAAACGCACAATAGCTTTGCTTTTGTCTTTAAGAATACAGTTACACACAATACACTTAATGTGTATTAGAAAACAGCATATGTGTTGGAACAACATGCATGGTGCTCCTAATGAATCCAGCTCAGACTTCTGTGTCTGATTCATTTGCAGTGCAACTGGAATTTCTTCTCCCTGCCTTAGGGCTGTAAGCAAGGTTTGGAGTCGGTGAGCCCAGTCAGAGTGAGATATTTTCTCAAACAGGTGGCACACTTATCAAAAAACAGGAGAGTCTACATATACTCACAAACCTCAAACATCAAACACATCTTTATAAACTAAGTGAACCAAATTATTAAGTCATCATAAGCAGATTTTAAGAGATAAATCTAGAAATATTCAACTGTATGTGTGGTATACCTGATAATCTAGTTGGCTTAGCAGCCTAAACCCCTGCCAGATTTTTTTCGTATCATCCTGTTCACAACACACAGCTATGAAATCAAGGACGACTGTATTTATGGTTAACATTCTACTTTTTGGAAATGGGGGAGTGTGCAGAGATATTTGGGCAAATGGGGTGTTCATGGGTGTGTATGTAGCATTCTCAGAGGTATAATTCAGCCAAAAATGAAATCTGTTGTCAGTTGTACCTTAACAGGATATCATGCCAAGCCAAAGCCTGCATTACTTGATTTGCTTCTGTGCAGAGCAAGAAAAAAATAATTGGGGTGGGATAATGGTGGGTCCGTGAGTTTGTTGTATAGGTTGACAAAAAAATGGCGAGTACAGGTTTCTAAATGTATTTTGCGCTTGTTTTGTTTTGATGATTATTTTGGGTGAGTTCTTGTGAAAAGATAACATTGTAGGCAGATTTTGTAATCAGGGCATTATATTTAAGCCTGTCAGAAGCGGTCTCTCACTCATTCTCGTCTCGCTCATCCGCTCAAAGCGCTCTCTCTCGTGCTCTCAGTGGGGGGGAGGGGCCTATTGGACGGGGGGGGGGGGCCAAGATGGAGTGACAGCACAGGTTTTACCTAGATGGAGATGGGTAAGAACATACACCCGCTCTTCATTGCTGACCACAAAATCAATTAATAAAAGTGCAAAATAGAGTGAAGACGGATGAGCAGGGGGAGAAGGCAAGAAGCATAAAATAGTGTGGGTAATTGTTAGTACTATGAAAGAGCAATCTGGAGTAGCATTAGCTGTTGATCAGAAGTCAAATTTTACATTGTAAGTTTTTGTGTTGAAAAAAAAATTCAGAGGCGCTGAGGTAGCGAGAAAGTCTTTGCTTGCTTGTAAGAAAAATTAGTAAAAAAACGGTCAACAGCTACACAAAATATACCTGAACTTAATATAAAATTAAAAAATGTAAACATTTCAGAGATGAATTAGAACGGGTGCTGTTGGTTTGAAAGAGAACGACGGCTTCGCACTTTATAATGTTATTCTGTGCAGCTCTGTAAGAACTTATGTAAACTCGTTAAAGCCTCTCCATGCCACAGAGTTCTGCTTTTCTGACAGTTGTGTTGCACGCTTGTTCTTTGTACAGAGGTTTCAGTGTGACATCTTGCAGAAGTGAAGCGCACGAATCTATTAAGCCCTGTGTCCATTCAGGCGTATGTGGTAGAGTTTAAAGCAGGAAATGCTGCTGGGTAAACTAACTAGATTTCGCTCACAGCCGAGCAATGACAAACAGTGTGACTTTGGTCTACTTGGTCTGGTAACTTGCCTTAACTGCAGGCACAGTTGATTATAATAGCAATTGGTTTAATTATTCTGCTTGATTGCCGAGACGAGTGTTCTTTCTATGTGGGGCCTGAGTTAGGCATCACGTGTACCCCGTGTTGGGCATTGCTGGCATAAAGCCTGCTGAATTAGATCTCGGTAATTTGTAAATGGTGACTTTGGGGGGGGGGGATCGATTGCTGGGCATTGCACCCAGACACGTCCATCTTGTTCTCTCTCACGGGCGCAAGGTCAGTGTTGGCATGGCACTGCATGGCTGCTGTGAGCGGGCGTCTGCGTAGGAGGCCTGTCATAAGCCGGTGGCTGTGTGGACTTGTAGTGGGCACAGCATTACAGAAGTAGATACGTGGAATCCAGACCGGCAGCTGGCCTTAGATGAAGGGGCGGCCAATGACTGGCGCATGAGTCAGTCGAGAGAGTACACTGAGTGTTCGATCGGACATCGGAATCGGGAATTAGTGGAGGAGGTAGATCACAGCCCCAGGCTAACAGATAAGATGAGTGACTGAGGACTTGGAAAAAAACATTGACCACTCTAAAACAGGTAAAGAGTGAGATAGAGTCAGGCTTGAACTCTGCTTTTCGAACAAGAAGTCCTCACAATGTCACCAAGCTCTCTCCCGCTCTAGTCACCTATGGAGCCACTTTTTATGGATCCATCAGTTCCTGATAAATAGCACTCAGGTTCCACACTATATTTTTGGGGGGTGTAAGGAGGTCATATAACTATAGTCAAAGTGTTGAAAAACGCAATTTCACGGTTACTAGTTGTAGAGACCTCATGTAGGTAAATAGCATCGGCACTGTAAAAAGGTTACGGTAGCTTTACAGACACTTACAGATTGAAACACAATGCAAATTGGATTGCAAAATTCAAGATACAGGTAACACAACTGTTACAAATTCAGACGCTAGAAATTCTTGCAGCATTGGTTTGTCCGGTGGCGGGTGGACTGGGGGGGGGTGTGGGAAAAAACGAGAGGGGTAGATGGGGTGTAGGGTGTGGGCGAGGGAGCAACAGGGGTTGGTGTGTGTGTAAGGGGGGTTGTGTTAGGGGGGGAGAGGGGGGGGGGGGGGGGGCCCCGCCGGCAGAAGGGAGCACGGGTGGCAAAGCCAGATGGCAGGTGGCGACAGGAGAGGCAAAACAGTTGCACAAGCGTTGCGATGTGGTGCAGGGCGGGGGTCAGAAAAGGGTCTGTAGTGGACGGGGACAGGTTATTTAAGTAGAGAGCGCCCTTGGTGAAGAAGGGCTGTATGCAAGTACACCTAGCATGTCAGACCTTATGGGGAGGGAAGAGGTGTCTTGGTGGTGTGGACAAAGCAGGGTGGATCGAGAAGTCGCGATGGAAACCAATGGCCAGACAGGGGTGAGAAAATGCAGGACAAGATTCAGAGTGGGAAAGGGGGGGGGATAGTGGGGCCAGTGGAAGAACCGGCATTCGGGGGGAAGAGAGGGAAACGAGAGTGGTGGAGGCCGGGCAAAGCGGAGGGGGTTGGCGGTGGCCAAGGACGGCGGGGTAGCGAGGCCCGGCAGAAAGCAGACGGGGGAGGGGTGGGCGGGAGGGGGGGGCGCAACTGCCAGGGGGGGCGGGGCAGGCGAGAAAAGGCAAAAGAGATGGGAACTGTGTGGGAGAATAAAGAAGCAGCGGGATATGAGGAGGGTGTGATAGAGAAGGGCTGACGTGGGTAGCCGGGGGGGGCTAGTATGGAAGGGAGGACGCGCAGGCATAAAACGAGTGCCCTTTCTTGTCAAAACCACAGATGTACCCAGCCCGGCAGGCAGGGGAGGCGTACGTGAGCAAACCGGAGAGGACGCACCGCTGCTAGAAGACGCTCTTCTTTAGAACTTACTTAAGTTTAATGTGCCTGGAGCTTGTTGGTCTTATCTACAATCTTTTGTGTATGAACACAGGAGACAGGGCTTCCGGCGATGTCTTTGATTTGCTGGTTTGTAGCATGTATGCATTGACGTGCATTTATGTAGTGTCTCACAACCCTATGAGGCTGGGAGGGGGCGAGCACCATATAGTTGAGGCTGACATCCTCTTTCGTGGTGGTTTGTAGGTGGCGAACAGCCCTGGGCGTCCAAAATTATATGGCACGAAATGAAAGACTACAAGGATTATTGAAACTGAGATGAGTCACAATGGCACAAGATGGACAAACTTTCCTAGAATCTTGGACTACCTGTTCTTGGTGACTGTTGACATTTGCCTATCATGCCGTAGTCTAGCGTGTTGGGAAATGCACAGGCATAATTATTTGGGTCTCTCGTTTTTCCCCCAACGGTTACACACGATGGAATGATGCCAAACTGTGAAGAACTAGCGAAAGAAACAGTATAGCACTGCATTCTAAATTTGGGAGGGAGGGGGAGGTGTGAATTATTAAAGACAATTTAATAGATAAATTTAATTTAATTTTAAATTAATACAATTATCCTTTTCAATGCCGCTTTTCTGCAGGCAATGAATAGAACAGACACAAGATTTGGATGGTTTTTGTTTGTTGGTAATCTCAGCACGGGATTACTCATCGTAATCCCTTATGGTGGCTTGACGCATAGGAGCATTATCCGACAACTTGTTAACACCGAAATCTCCTTCAGCCTGTTAACCCTCATGTAATATTCAGAGTTTAGGCGATGTGGAGTGCAGACGCCTCTAGCCTCTAGAGTTTACTATCACCTCACTCTCACCCCAATGGAAACAACCCACACGTTACCACATGTCCGATGCAGGTAGGCCCAAGCTTCTGAATTGGTGCTACAAACACACACCAACCGCACACAACACATCACTAAACGACTTACCTCTAACCCTCCTTTCCAACGTCTCCCCAGTTCTTCTCGGTCTCCTTACAGTATGACATTGCATTTAGTTTTGGTAGTTTGGCAGTCTGCGCCCTAACACTAGACTGTGTAAATGCTTTTTTAACTTAAGGGCACACATGCAGTCATGACATTACCTTAAGCCCCACGCCTACATGAAATACCTATTAGCGTGTTATGTCTTGTGTGCAGCTGTCGCGTACATGTCTAATATATCACTGTCATTAGTTTGTACTGATTGATAGATGAAGAGTAAGACGTGGAACAGGCCATATGCTGGTTGCTTGAGTAAGCCTGGGACGTCTTCTCTCGGCTCAGTGCCAGGCACTCCATCAGTAATTGCTTACACGTGATGAATGGCAGGCTAGCGGTCGAGGACCCTTAGACGCAAGCCCTCAACCCACGTTGAGCAGAAAGAGTGCAGGGCCTATAGGGCATGCCCAATAGAGGTTCCCCTCCTCATAACAGCTGCATAGCCTTCGAGCGGGCTATCTCAATGCCAGGGGACTTGCGACTCCTCATAACATGTGCTGTACTGTAGATCGGGGTGGGTTCATCAATACTTTGAACAACAACATTCACACAGGAATACTGGACGACTGGTTCCCACTTGTGTAGTATCTCATTTAAATAGATGCTTCAGGGTAAGCAAAACACGGTCAAGTCTGGGATGTGCATAGTTGTTGTCAACCGCTGTGTAGCATTAAGGAAACATTGAATAGAGCAGATTACCAAAAGCATATCTCAAACCGACTCACGAGGCTATGTAAGTCTGGGAGTCATTGGGAATGAAGGCTTCTTTTTTCATCAGATAATACCATTTGTTTAGAAAGTTCAAAAAGGGCAGCAATAACGAAACAGCATTTACTTATAGTAAGTAGAAATCTTTTGTAACCATTATAAATTGTTTTCGACACTGTGTACGTTTATTCAGGCAAGGTGCACAACTGAATTAAGCAAAAGTATTAATTTCTCGCAAAAGAAATCTCCCACTGAGCTGCCTAAACGGTACTGAATTTCATTGAACTGTAGTGTAATGTATTAGCACAGCTTTCTGAAAAACTGATATTGCTGATTGAATCAGACTGCACAATAGAACTGTAGATTTAAATAATAGACTTCCGATTATATGTATAAAATACACATTTGTTAATAAGACACAAATTGGGTATTTGCAGAGGCGTTATATGGCAGCATATTGTGTGCAGGGAAGTACAGATTTCTTAAATGTATGGATAATTATTGTCAGACTGCTAGCCTCTTTCTTGATCTCATTACGTTGAGGAATCAAGGCGTTTTTACCAGCAAATTTGGACAGAAAAGAAAAGGTTATAATAAGGGCCTCTGACTGATGTATAAATTCCAGGTGATAAATTGAATGAACGCTACTACATAATTAGTGTAGAATGGTGTATATATATAAAAACCAGCAGAGATAGGTACAGTGTACACTTTTGCAGTACATGAAGTACTGAAGTTGAATTCCAAACATTGGGCATTGGGCCATGCAGTAAACAGGCAGGCCACCAGTGCCCTCTGGAGGAGGAAGTCCAAGTGGCAGACAGTCCTATGCAGCCATTCTGTCCACAATGAAAGCAGCTAGCCAGGGAGTGAACATGAACAGAAAGGAGGAGAGAAGAGGAGGACTCAGTCAGCGCTGTGAAGAGGAAAGCACGTAATGAGGAGGAGGAAAGAGATGTAGACGAAAATTCATAAATGGTCTATGGGCTCTTTTTATTTCCAGAATTGGTTTTACCAAAAGAGTATGTTTATTTCTATGCGCTCTGTCATCATTCTGCAGGAGGTCTTTGATGAGCATTATGGGGTGAGAGTAGCGTCCCAGACACTAATATGGGGCGGATACATCTACAATCCAAACCCAGGAGCTGTATTACTGTACACCGAAGAGTGATAGCAGGTTACTAGAACAATCAGAGGACCAATCGATGTATTAATTCTCATTAACATTTAACCATTTTTAAAGGGGCCTTGTCAGGACAGTGTTAATGTGGTTTTCTTTACTATTGCACAATCTCTAGCACATCATACTTTCTTATAGTATATCGTGCATTATTCTGATGTTATGAATTATTTTATACCTAATCCTGATTTCAGGGTTAGAAATTATTGTTAGTGGCAGAAGAAAATGCTAACGTGACCCCAGATGTTTTGTATGTATCTATAAAAAGAGAGAGGAAGGGAGAGAGAGATCTTTTTTGGATTAAAAACTGCTTTGGGGAAAATTTTTTACGTTTTTTTTTTTTTTAACCCCTCAAAACTTCGTAAATTGGGGCTTTTTTTGGGAAATTTAGTGAATTTGTTTTGGGGTGTGGGTTTTTTTTAAATATGGGGGGGTTTTAGGCATTTTTTTTTTTTTAATTTGCCCTTATCCTAGGTGTCGACTACCCCCGCAGAATGGCAGGAGGATTTGTTCCTAATCAGTCTTTTCGTTTGACGAGAGGACAGGACTAACGGGTGAGGAAAAAAAATTTCTTTGTTAAAAAACAAAAAATGATTAATAAAGCACATTAAAAAAAGCTTTAACTGAAGAACTTTGTTCAGTAGTCGTCAGGCTTTCTCCCGAACAAGGCAGAGTCATGGAAAGAAAGGTTGGGCTCATCAGGAGCGCATTTTGATGTTTCTCCCTGAACCAAGCAGCAGTCACAGAACCCACCCAGGATGAAGTGGTTTTAAAAGCACTTTAAAAAAGCCCTGTTAAAAAATTTGGGAGGGAGGGTAAAAAAAGTGGAAAGGTGGGGAAAAAAAACACAAATATAAAACCTTTTGGCACAATCTTATCCTCCTGATTGATCTTTTCAAGTTCTTTGACGTTTGCAAAATAAAATTAAGGGTTTTATTATATTGATGCGTTTAAAGGGTATTTGGAAATTTTACTATTTTTAATATTAAAACAAAAAGAAATTACATATCAAGGTTGTCTCGTTTTTTACCTTTGCCTGCCCATCACCCAAAAACTCATAAACTGTGGTCAGTTTGGTGGATTTTGAAAAAAAAATCTAATGGCCGGTTTTTCAGCCACCCTTTGTAAATGAGTATTTTTAAAAGGAATGTTTTCCTCAAGCACATCATTAAAAAATGTCACTTTGGCCCTTTTAAAAATTCTTGTGCCCTTTTTTCCCCTTCATATGAGCATAAAATTCATTTACTTCCATTTTTAATTGGTATTAAGTGGGAGGGGAGTTTTTCTTTTGGGCTGTTTTTCTCAGTCATTATACAGAAACGAACTATTTCTTTTTACAGCTTTTTTTCATGTTGTTTTTATAAAAATAAAAAGAGTGGATTCCAATTTTGGGACCATGCAAATCTATTTTTATAGCTGTTTCCTCCATAAATGTGAAGTTTTTGGCTGCCTCTCTGGAGACAAGGGAAAAATGTAGAGGAAGAAATAAAGGTTTTAAAATTTTTTTATTTCATGTAACTCCCATTCACAAATCGGGGTCAGTAAGAAATTTGCTTTTTTTTCAGCGGTATGAAAAAAATTTGATCGAAAGTTATTTTAAAACATAAAAAAAAGGTTTCTATTTTTTTTTTTTTTTTTTTCTTTAAAAAAAAAAAAAATCAGTTCCAAAAAATATTAGCACAACTGTTTTTTACATTGATGATAAAAATGTTTTTTAGCACCAAACCCCATATTTCAAATTTTTAAGGAAAAGGAAAAGACTGGGAAAGGCGCGAAAATTTTGCTTTGGGATTACAGAAGCAAATTACTTTTTTAAAATATAAAAAATTAAAAAAAACTGTTATTAAAACAAAAATATCCAAAATTATTTTTATTTTTTTTTTTTTTTTTTTTTTAATCAGGCCTTGGGGAGCTTTAAAAACAAAATTTAATGACCCAAAAATTTGAATTTTAAGTGTGTTTCAGACAGGGTGTACTGCTTGGCTTATCATGTTTTTTTAACACTTGGGGCTATTTCATGTCTTCTTAAATTTTGTAGGTGTTGTTTAATATTTGTTTTTTAAACCCGTACAGTATGCAGGAAACAAAAACCCGAGAAGAATATTTTCCTAAAAAAAAAATGGCCGTTTTTTAACCTTTTCTGCTGTTTCAATATTCTGCATGTTTCAGTGCCTTTGTTGATAGAGGTGGACCAAAAAAACTCATTTTTTGGGTTTTTAAAATTTGTGCGTTTAAAAAACACAGCAACCCTACATGTTACGGTTTTTTAGTTTTGGGGGGGTTGATTTGGTTTTGATGATGTCTGCAGTTTTTAGACTGTATGCATGGTTTTTACTGTATGTAAGCCGCTTTGTGAAACATGATCCGTAACAATCTGCTTAAAACATGTTGAAATGTGATACCATTGCAAAAGGCCAATGTTGTAAACCAAAATTATGTTTCAAAGTTCCTAGATTGAGGCCCATGGGGTTTTTCAGTTTTTTCCCATGAGAAGTTTAATTTGTGTATTGCTATAAAGACCTACAGCCCTTTAAAATGTGATTTTCCCACCTTTTGTTTTAATGTGCCAGCCTTTTCGACTTCAAAAAAAGGGGTTACTTTTTTTTAGTAAATAGAAATTTCCCCTTGTTGGTACCCGGTGGCTTAAAATAAGAAAAGGGGTTGTTTGCTTTTTTTTATTTTTGATTTATCTGAACATGTATCTTTTTTTAATTTTTTTACGTTTTTTTGGCTAAAAAATAAAAAAGAATTTAAAAGGGCTTGAGAAATATTAACGAACGCCTCATTGTTTTTTTTACACTTTGAGTGTTTTGCTTAAAATTCTATTTTTAATAAGTACGAAAAGTTGTGAAAAACCCCATTTATATACTTGCTTTAATATGTTTTCAGTGGACGATTAAAAATCAACCAATACAACTGTTTAATCCTGAAAATCACAAATTTAATTTTTTTATTTTGTTTCAAAATTTTTTGTAACAATATTTTTTAAAAAAATATTTTTTAAAAAACATCAAAAACAGGGCCCTAAAAAAATACTTGCCCCAAAAAATTTTTAAATGAGTCTCTGCGCTTCCCAAAGGGTGCACAATTTAATAAAAAAAAGAAAACTTTTAAATTTTTCTTTTTAAAGATTTAAAAACTATTTGTTTTGGATGTAAGTAAATTTTCAGCACCATTACCCCGTCGATGTGTCACATGGTCCTTTAGAAATATTTAATAGCTACTTGGTTCTAAAAAAATTATTTTCAATTGTGAAAAAAAGCCCGGTGCTTAATATTTTTTTTGGAAACCTAGGATTCATTGATGAATAAAAAACTTCTTTTTTGTTTTTGTCCCATTACTAATGTATTTACTCTCAACTCGTCATTTTTCTTACCTGAAATGCATCAGGAAAACCATTTTAAGAACATTATAATTACACACACACTTTTGAATCAAAGTGAAAACCACTGAATCAATTCACCATCAACCCAAAGATTTATATCCTGATAATCAAACTGGTATAACATGTTGAGGACCCCTATGTAATCGACTCAATGAATACACAGTTTGAATGTGAGAATATTTATATTTACAGACAAAAGCCACATTTCAGAACAATAATAATAATAAAAAAGTGATGCTGCAACTTAAATGAATTTTCGCCTTTGTTCACTAAGCATGATGCCGCCCTCTTCATTGCTGTCCAGAA
This sequence comes from Cyprinus carpio, assembly GCF_018340385.1. NCBI lineage: Eukaryota > Metazoa > Chordata > Actinopteri > Cypriniformes > Cyprinidae > Cyprinus > Cyprinus carpio. The sequence continues at coordinate 20,863,843 of NC_056585.1, read as the reverse complement.
TATCTGATTCTGCATACGGGGGGAAAAAAAGTACACAAATGAATCTATACATTTACACCATTAACGTATACTTAAAGAATAAAAAAAAAAACCTCACCGACTCCGAGCGAACTTCCACGGTACCTCACGATAAACAATCCTCGTGATCCCTGCCTCATGACAACGCTGTGCAAGCACCTCACCGACAGCACGACAAGCTGCTACAGACCGAGTGGAGCCCAGCTCACGCTTCAATGCCCACTCCTTCGTGGAGCAGGACAGCACAGGATCTATGAAATCACTTGAGTACACCTCAGCTGTGATGTGATGCGTGTGCGCCTGAACACCAACCTGAGGAAGGAACGGTAAAAACAAAACAGCATCAGTTCAATATTCATCTACAGTGTACATTTGTGTTTGTATCTGGAAAAGGCTCTTAAGATGCTGTTTGTAGATGTTTTATTATTCACATCTAGTTCCAGTCCTCGGATGCATACAAACCTGTGATAATATTGTCTACAGGGCCACACTGTAGCCCAGCCTCGATCCTTCCCTGCCAGGGCCAGCTGTGCCAGGTTTTCTTGGGTTGGCGGTTAACAAATGTTTTATCGAGGGCGTGATTATCACTAAGCACTGGGTCTGGCTCAGGTGCTGTCTGACGATATTTCCCAAGCTGGTGGTGGGAAGAGACACAATCAGACACATTGTGGTTTGAAGTAAATCTGAGGATTTCCAACCAGGCAATGCTTTGTATTTACTGGGATGAATCAACAATCCCATCTGTCTTTAGGGTTACACACTAAATCAGCTGCCTTCGTTTCCTAGTTTAGGTCCAAAATTGTTGTGTTCTGGGAGAAAAAACCCCCGCGATACTAATTTTTAGAGCAGATTGTCTATCTACTAATCAACTGCTATAATCTTTAACACATCCATGCAGCAGAGAGAAAGTGGATATAGTTGAAGGGTCTATTTATGTTACTTACATGATTGACAGTGAATCCACGCCGCTGCGGCCGTAGATCTCTGACATTGACCCAACAGCGTGCGAACACTACGGCAAACATCACTGAACAAAGCCATTTGACAGCTGTACAAAATACCTTTAATTTTGGTGACAAATTATAGTTGTTGTTTCTGTACAAACGGAGATCCTTCGTATGTTATTAAAACGATTTGACTACTTCTAGTGCGCAGCCATTTTGATGTCACACAAAAACTATTCCGTGTTTCCGAGCAAAAGTTTGGAGTTTGCATGGGTTCCGCTTAGAAATCCTTAAAAATAATTAAAATAATAACGTTTTATAACATTTTTTAATAACAAAAATTAAGGTATGCTTTACTTAAACTTAAGGTATTTAATAAAACATTCTTTAAGATCCTTAAACCACAATTATTAAAATGGTAGAGTAATTAGATACTACACAAGATGGCACTGTACCCTTTATTGTGGAAAAGAAACTTTAATCCAATACTACACAAAAGTAATAGAAATTGCCATTATGGATTTTTGGCCATGTATTGTGGTTATAACATGGTAACCTTGGCTTGGAGTATTAAATATGCATGTTAAATAGGCTATACCCTATGTCTTTGGCATAATAAAATGAAGTTGAAATCAAGGTTTAGTTGGCCTACATTCACGCATCTGCTCATTTAATAAGATAAAATAGCCTAGTGTATTCATTAGTTTCAATTGCTAATAATTTGTGATATGAACCGTGTGAATCAACATACTCTTACACCCGCTGGTGAAGTTCTTTAAACATATTCAATAGTTCAAATGAAACTGTATTTTCTCTCACAGTCTCCACAGCTTATTATAGCCCACTTATAAATTTTCAGGCAGCTGTGGGCTCACCTCTCTGGACATTAAGGGATTTTCTGCATGGCTTGCCATTTAAATTTGGCCAATTTGTTTGTGCTGCACTTTTAGCATGTTGTGAAGAGGCTGTGCCCCTAGATAAAATAAATGGTTCTCTTGCCATTTGAACAAGCATGATCCTGTAACCCAAATCCTTGCTCTCAGCAAGAGCTACAGCCTAATAAAGTTTAGCACTTTACCCATATGCTCCTTCCGACCATTAGAAACCCTTGCATTTGGTTGGTACAGCTGTCAAATCATGACCTTACCACTCTGCTATATGTTTGCCCCTCCTTTAATCAATTATTAGTCCTTTTCATATGTATCCATAGAATCATTAATGAAAGGATATATCTCTTCCTACATAAATTCCCTGCAGGAATCGCACCCGAAGGAGCACATGACAAGACGTACTTTTGTTTCCCTTCCTAATGCTATACGTCACACATGATATCAACAGACAAAGACAAGACAAAATATACACGTCCTCATCCTACTGCCTCATCCAGGTGAGGATGAGCCTCAAGTGTTAATATAATAATAGAATGAAACATTCTCGCTATCCAGGTCAAGAACTTGGACGTGATGTTTTGGTATGTATCCATTAACCAGAGAGGCTACTCAATCACACAAACACAAACCTTGTCTGCTACCGGCTCCACTGTGTCATATGTGGGACAGAACTAAAAACTAAAAAATCAATGAGCTCATTAGAAAAACAAAAATGTCAATGTTTTGTCAGGAAAAACTAAGGAAAAGATTGTTGAGTTCAACACTTCTTTCTGAGTTCTTTTGAACCACACAGAATGCAATTCTGACACAAAACGGTTTATATATTAGCTATTACAAAATATGAAAAATTGTTTGTATATGATAATCAATTTTCTTTGTAGATGCAAGGGGGACTGATTAACCCTGCCATCAAAAACAAAAAAAAGTTGGGATTGGTATACAGAATTAGGAGGAATGCGGAATTAAATGCACACTATTATTCACAACAAGGTCATGCACCACCATTGTAGAAAACAAGTGGTAAATAGTGGGCCTTAAATGGCCCATTCAATAATAAGATTAAAATAATTACTGTTTGTGGGGGGTGACCAAAGGTAATTTGTTGTTATTGTTGTTACAGTACGTAACATTTCATCATGCTCAAGTGTTGAAAGGAAAGAGGGATACCAAGGCGAGACATGAATAGGCTGGCTGCAAAACAGAAGTTAACACTTGTCTGGGAATGTGTTGTTGGGATGGCCGTTCTATGCAACAAGGGATCCACAATGGTTACCCAGACAATGTTTTGACTGTGTGTAGATGATGGTGGGTGGTAAGGGAAAAACGTGACACAGCCGTCCCACATCACACACACAAACACACACACACGGGGGAGTGGAGACACCCCGTCCTCAGCTCTGTTTGAAATGTCCGAGCAACACACATTACACACACAAAACACAGTGTCACTTCATGGAAATCTGATTCATATTCTCCTTACACCTCAAAACATGATGGTTTCAAAAAATGGAGGTTACCTTTTTGGTTATTCACGCGGCAACACAAATAGACGTGTATAAAAACATGTCAACACACACCACACACACACAACACACACACACACACACACACCCACACACACCACACACAAACTACACACACACACCACCACACACAGCAAGAGTTCATTTCATTTAAACAGAAACCTCTAAATATCAAGAATGTGGATATACCAATCTTAAAGGTGCTTCAGTGATCTAATAAACAAACCTGTAAAAGACACCATTCAAGTTGTTAAATATTGTGAGCTTCCAGCAACGCCCTGCAATCAATAAATGAACAAATCACACTGTTTGTCCTCTGAGTGGGCATTATGTTCACCGAGAGGTCCTTCGATTTTGACAACCTGTTTTCAGGGTTTCGTTCTTTCATCTCCGTTTGAAAATAGAGTCTGTGATTTTGCCGCACACACTATTCCCGTGTTTAAGAAAGAAAGCAGGCTACCAAATTTTAGTATGGCGGACAAAATGACGGTCTTATAAAATCTATGGAGTTGAATTATTACCAACCATTTTTTTTTTACTTAAAAAAATATGATACAGCAGGCTTTTCGAGAAATGGCGTTACTTGTGTATCTCTTCATCATCAGTGTTGCATTGCATTGTACTAGTCTTCCCCCCCACAAGGCCGGCAGAGCGTTGACCCATTAAAATAAGCACGGTAAATATATAAATATCGTATCTCATTACTATGTTACTAAGACGTCCTTATTTCGGGTGATTATAAAGTGCCCACTGACATTAGCAAAATTTTACAAGATAGCCGCCAAGTTTTACCTTTTGAAAAATTCGACTACTCTAAATATCAGCAACTGCACCGAAATATCAATGTATTTATTTATTTACTTCTGTCCCTTCCTCATTTGGGCCCTTGGGCTGTTTTCTTATTTCTCATAATTTCTTCCCTTGCCCCCAGCTCTAAGCTACATACTTGAGCCCTAGAAGCCCCCGGCCCTGTGAAACGATCACCTATATAACAAAACCACAACATATGCACCTGCCTTACCACCACAACTAGAGAGTTTAAGGTTCAATACACTTCAAACACCTAAATGACATTTGGCTGAATCTCTTGGCATATATCCAAAGAGGGATCCTGTCACAAAAGGGACCTTTGTTGTTTTTGTTATGTTTTTTTACAGCTCTCAAGACAAGCGCGTCTACCCGTGTCCTTGGGGGGCCATTCAAATCTACCACTTATCCCCCTCACATGTACACTTAAGGCCCATGTACGGTACCCACTCACGCACGCTTTAGGGGCCAATAAGGTACAGAGGAGTACTTTTTTCGAAGGTTTCCATCCCAGTGCCAGCTATTTACTTATTTCTTCTTTTTTCAGACGCGTGTCTGTAACCTACCCCTGAATAAAAGATCCTCTTGCTGCCCCTCCCCTGCCTGTACACCATAAATGACACAAGGGCCCTGCCTAGTCACGGGAGTTAACGAACCACTGACTGTCTGGTGGACGTGTTTGTTATAGTACTAATAAGATTAATTGCTTCTTGTCCTGCGCCAGTAAGATTGGCCTCGCCCTCTAACATTATTGCCCGTCTTAAGGAGCCGGCATATTATCATCCAACTTTTTTTGTAATCTTTACCTTATACCCCCCCAAGCTGATAACAGTCGTGATTGCAATATCGCATATATACAAGCATGGACAGTCTCTTTTCTCCCTTATGTTATTATGTTTGTGTGTTTTCCAGGACTAGTTTCCACATTTTAATCTTTTGTCTATTAGTTTTGCTTCCACCTCTTCTGAAAGAGTCTGAAATGCATCCCTTGATTTATTCTCCACTTTACCAACCGCTGCGGGCCGTCTATGGCAGAGAAGCTGAAGAGATTCTCTTCGAGTAGTCCCCGCACGGCTCCCATCTCTGTCTCTCCTTTGATCAGTCCTCCAGGAACTCATCTCCCTCCAAGTTCCTCCCCTTACTCCCGCTGTTTGAGGTGCAGTACTCAACGATTAATACAATAGAATGGGCCATGCTGCTATTCTATTCTATACCTATAAAATACCAATTTTTGTTTTTTTAGGTTAACTTTGTGACGGACCCCCCTCACACCACTCCCACCTACCCTAACCCGACCTATCCCAACATTCACCTCTGTGCATCCAATACCACACGATATACGTCCAGTCTTAGTCATCTGTCGGTCATCACCTACACCCTACACACCTAAGCGTAGTCTGATTCTGAATGCTGATTTACGCGGTTCATCCCCATCGTTCTTCCGAGTTTATCCCATCCTGCTCGGATTGTACCTACTCAGACTACTTCATTCCGCGAATCATGTCACCGTATACTTTTTCTCCTCCCCCTTATCTATCGTGCCTCCCCACACACTTATTTGCGTATGTGTACGCAGGTGTGGAGGGCCCTAACCTTTGATGCTTGACTATTGAGATAGGAGCTTGACCATGAGAGCAGTGGCCACGCTGTGCTGCTGTCCGTGGCCTTTGCCCGGCGGCCCCGTCCGCGTTGCCTCAGGGTGTTCGTCCTGCCTGGCCACGCCAGCTGGAACGGCCAGAGGACCAACTTCATCACTGTCGATGCCTCGGCACCGCGCCCCATTTACCCCCCAGTCCCCCCTATCTACCACACTATGTACAAAGACAGTCATGTTAAGCTTGCACATTGCTCATAGACAGACAGGGCTGCATAATGACTTGCAAAATGATTTCTGTGATAATTATCTACAGAGAAACATTGACTGCATATCAGTCTTGGCCGGAAAGGGAATGCCTGCAAGCTATACTCAATAGCGTTACATTATTTTTATGTAATACTGAAGTTGGAAAGTATGTGACTGAAAAGTTATTGAAACGCATGGTCAACAAAACAATACACAAACAAACACAATTTATATTTTCCAGGGATGTAGATGTTGTCCCAGATTTCGACAGATAAATATATAACAGTTCCCCCCCCTAGCGGGACAGCTAGCATTATTGAATACAAACTGGTTTCATTATTTTGCATTTCTAGAATATACATTTTCCTTACACCAATGTTTCGTGAATGTCGCTCTTAGAATGCAAACTTCAAAAGTATGTTTCGCAGTGCCTAAGAAGTAGATGGATTGCAGCCTTAGGCAGAAGTTTAATGTAAGATCCTGCAGGACTTACAGTGAGAGGCCTAGAAGATAAAATTTGACTAAAATCCATCCTTTACTGAGTTTCACCAAGCCTAAACTCATCTGCCTCCATTGCAAATGATTGTGCCTGTGACTTAAAACATTTAGATGCTCAGATCTGTTTGCCTAGAAACCAAATGATATTCTAAATTTAAGCACAGAGACCAGCTCTTTAGATGTCGACTAGGGATCAAAAATGTCGAGTAGAAAATGGTGTGGTGCGTAGATGGTATATTGGGTTCATTGATATGAAATGTTTGTCATGATGTGGGGACAATTACACAACCCATATGGGGGGGGGTTGGTGACCCTGACTCAGAGGCTCCGAATCTTGCTCTGGCATTTAACCCATCCAAAGTTAGTTAATACTGCACGAGCAGTGACAAAAACAAAGTCTGACACATAACATTAAAATTGTAGAGCTTCTAGAAATGGTGCTGTGCCTGGTGCCTTACTTAGTCTTCCATATTCCCCGAAATAAACGAGTGCAGGCGTATCTCTGGTTAAGGTTGTGTAACAATACGGCCACCTGAATAGCCAGTGGCTGGTTAAAGTACAGCTGATGCCCTGCCAGACTGCGAGCGATGCCTTTGCCGCACGAAGAGTGAAATTAAACCTTTCATTCTTAGAACTCTATTATCCAGACTGTTTTTTTTTGTTCCCGAACAATCTTCGCCTGGGTCGGGGAATATATGACAGGAGTGTGTCAATCCATTCAGAAGTGGCATAGGCAAACAAAAGATATATTCAAATCTCATTTCGAAATCCTTTTGTTTTCAGTTACTAAACATGGATTGATTAATGTGTGAGGGAAGTACTTACATTTACCAATAGAAATTCAGAGAAGAGAAAGGATAGCAGCTAACATGGTCATGGAATTGTGCTCTATACAAAGTTCGACTCTCTAGAATCTAACATAATATTTTGGAATTCACTTAATAAATATTCGTGGATCATTGTCCTTGGAAAAGATTTTCAACACTGTAAGCTTTCTACTCTGGGAAACTGATTGATAACTGGTGTTGTTTGGCGCGTGAGAATTTCTTTCCAGACCAGCTACTTCGGGCTTTTTTTTAGACCTAAAATTATAACCCCGGTTTTCTATTCCTGGGTAAATCTTGCTACAGGTTCACACTGTTAATAATTTACATGGGGTTTAAACATTAAATAGTCATAAACTGACGTTTCACAACACACTGTACATTCCTAAAACATGATTGAAATTCTAAACTATTTGCTCTGGTGCTGTCCACTGATTTGATGAATATAGACGGGACCTGTCTACAGAATGGCGCTAGAATTGCAACATCTCATATTATACAACTGCGGAGTCACTATTGAGTTTTTCCTGAATGGACTTTGCCAGTGGACGATAAAGGATAGTTCACTTGTTGCCATCAACCCATTTGATATTTCCCCCCTCAAATGCAGAAAAACGAAATGTGTGAAAATGTTTGTTCAAAACTACTTTTAGCACAAATCAGCTCGGCATCTGATATGTGTTGGTGGGTTAAAGTCGGTCTGCAATCATCACTGAAATTTAACATGATCAATGAAAGCTTTAGAATTGGTTAAGGGGATGTGAGTGAGCACTGAACTGGTTGTTAAGCCTCTGTCCATAACATATCTAACACCTCAATGAAATGGCAGGGGTAACGACGCCAAAAGTGGGCTAGCCCCGTCTAGAGCGGGGTTTTATAACTCCAGGAAAAAAGTGGTTGCTAACCTGCTAAACTGCTCAAATTACAAGTGTCAACCCTACCTTTAGTTAGTTAAAAGCAGGGTTTAGAACTTTGATAAACTATGTTGTCTTAAGGGGGCTTAACAAGCAAACGTGAAAGCACTGAAATATTTTTTCATGCCCCATTTCAAAATATTTCCCTTCAAGAGGCTCTGTGTACTCACCAACCGTAATAACAAGATCAAAACCTGGATGCATACCAAAATAAAATTGTTCTATACTGAACCATTTGTTCAGAGCATAGTCTCTTGTGACATCTGCGCACTCATTCAAGAAATAAGACAAAAATAATGGAAGAGCAGCTTCATTACTGACCGTGGACTGAGACAGTAGACCTTTTTCTGACTTTCTCTATGTCTGCCATTCCAGGGTTTTATTAATGTACGCATACAGTAATTGCCATTGCAAAGATATATGCAGCATCTCTCTGTCTAGGTGCCCCTGGATTAAATTACACATCACATCACAAAGATGGCTTATCTGATCTTTTGGATGATTTTGCACCTGTGCTGTGTGTTAGTATATTTACAAATATTCAAAATGATGTTTAGGATAGGTTGCATAACATTACCCAGTGGTATGGAATCCTTGATTCAGATTAGTCGATCGTGCTGTTCATGAGGTCAAATATTTCCTAATGTTCGCCGTTGTCCAGGGCTGTGTGCATACAGATGAATTATATTTGAAGATTACAGTCATAGGCCTATTGTTGTGGTGCTGTCTTGTTTGTTTCATTGTTAAGTTACTTGTTTTTTCTTTTTCTTAGTGGAAACTTTAACATAATGTACGGTTTTTTAGTTAACTCAATTAATGCAGTTAATTTTTCAAAGTATGCAACGAATCCAGCAGGAACTAATGGTGCCAGTCACAGTATCCGTGACCAAATACGCACTACAAATTGACCAGCACTATAAAAAAGATGACAGATCATTCTCTCACAGAGATTAATTTGGCTGTGCATACTTGACAAACCTGCCCAGACTAGATTAAGTTGTGACATTCATGAGGTTTACTAATGTTGATCCAATGACGAGGTCATGAAGACTAGAGAGAATTTTAAAAACTGACAAATTACGAAATTACGCTTCCATCATCAAGTCTCGTTAAGTTCTAATTGTAAATCTAATTGTATTTGTAAAGTTAACCTGCACTCATAGTGAGTCAGTTTATGGAAACTACTATATTTCATTCATCAGAATGAAAAGGCATATCCATAATACCTGAAACATATGCCAACATTAATTCCCATAAATCCATAAAAACATAAGCCAATGTGAAAACAATGTATTTAAAAAAAATAATAATTTTGTGATATCTAATATACATTATTATAGATGCATAGACTCTGAGCTTTTAGTACTGAGTATGAGCAATAATGTATGTATTAAAGGACAAAGCAAGAATGCCATTCAAAATGAGTCGCCACGGAAGATCATACTGCCATTGAAGCAGAAATCGTTCATCTCGTGCTGAAGAGTGTGAAAGGAGCCAAGACCCACAGGCGACTGACTCCCTTCTCAAAACTCTAATCATACCTTGAACCGTTCCTTAAAAAAAAAGAAAAGAAATATTAGGAGGATTTAATGATACAGGGTCAGTAATTATGGGCAATCAAAATCGAACAGCCAAGTTACTTTTTTTACTCATTGACATGTTAAAGAGAAAAACGCAAAACAATCACTGTCACATATCTCCATATAAAGGATTAAAATTAAGCCATTGTATGGTCAGATTGTTGCAGTTTGACTTATTTGACTTTAAACCAGATGTTACATTTTCCAATTTCATTCTCTTACCCCAGGCTACATCATTCATGTCAGCTTGACCATAAAACACTGCATAGGCCAATATTATATAACAGAAACCACTGAATAATTTAGTGAGAGATTTCAGAATCAAACACATGGATATCTTGCAATATTGGCTGCATCTTACAGTATGTTGCAACGAGTGCCTTGTGTTTATTGCATATCTAGAATGGTTAGTTTTGTATAACTAACTTCTTTCATGGCCCATGCCCTTGGCTCTATTTTGCAAGGGATGCCTTATTTCCATAGCAACACTATGTTGGAGCAGACTTACAGTATGTAGAAGGTTGGCATTAAAAGAAAAGAGGGTGGGTGTGCCTTTCTAGGCTACTCTGAGAAAACAGCATTGTTAGAACAACTGATCAGACAGAATACTGAGCAACACAGATTTAATCATTTAACATTTAAAAGAGCACTGAAATAGAACCTGACACTCCACATAAGCATTTGTAACCACAACTCATTATACCGAATGCCATATGGGAGTGCAACTATTGTCATCTCCTAGCTCAGATTCTGTCATGCACTCTGTCTCCTCTTTTTTTGTCTTTCCTTTTTATATCCCATAGCTTCATTTCTCTCTTTTGCTATGTTTTGGCAGCCACACCCTCATAGCTCAAGTATTATGACAGCTTTGATCAAACCTTCTGTCTAGACAATGTGATGAGTGGGTGGTCAGATTTTCCTGCTGCTATACACAACATGCAACTCATCTGTCTTACTTTAAAAAATGTGTAAATGGTTTAGTACTCATATCATAAGGGCAGTCTAACATAACATAAGGGCAGTCCTGTAGCTCCGTTGGCAAAACATGGCCAAGGTCATAGATTTGATTTCCAGGGAATGCATATACTGGAACATTATGGCCATCAGTGGACTGAAAAATAGCATAAAAACATACAGGAACGCTACAAAACATGGCATTAGATCATGTTTGTCAAAAAAAATACACCATGGAAAAAATATAATAATGGCTTCAGGGGTGAGCAAAGGTCCAAAAACAACAAACCAAGACCATTACCACTGTGTAAGAAAATCTGCTAATAAAGTATACTTAAATGCACTGTTCACACAGAGAGTGTTTTTGTTTGCAAAAATGTGAGATGCAGAGCTGAAAAATGGAAAACCATGTCTCTTGAGAGAGGTTTTAAAAATGCTGGAACTACATTTTGTTTGACAGTTCTTAAAAGCATGTCACTCATTGCACAAGGATCGATGGTCAAGGACCAGTGTTCTCAATTGTTGTCTGTGTGTCCAATTGTTTCCTGTCTCTCTTTTGACTGTACTATCTGTAGAAATCCAAAAACAAATCATAGTATGCTATTTAAACATAATAAACAGGAACAATACAAAGAGTGCAGATGTGACTAGCTGGGTGTGGGGTATGCGGACCTGCAAGGATGTCCAGCTTGAGGAGGAGGGAAAGGAAAATTATTTTGGGTAGTTTGTAGCAAATGTTTTGTTTTTGGGCTAGACTCTTTTGATCTATATAAAAAAACACAACAGGGAACAGTGTTAACTGCTTGTATCAAAGTCAAAGAGAATGAGCACACAACTCATACACACAAGTGCATTCCCCACACATCTCATTGTAGTGTGAGCAGTCTGTTCCTCTGGTGCCCCGTGCCCTAGGAGTGCTACCACTTTGATCTTCCTCAGCACTGGCATTGTTCACGACTGGTTGGCACTTCCAATGGAAATAGGCTATCCATGCCAGCTGTGGGCATCTTAAAAATGGGTTTTGTTAAAGGAGAGAGGAAAAAAAATGAAAATCACAAAATGATCATGAGTTCTGCACATTTGAGCATCTGGAGAAGAAAATGACCTCAAGTTCAGCAGTTAGGCAACAAACAAAGAATAAAAAAGCAGCACATTTGAGCCCATTTGCATGCTGTGGCTAGCCAGAGCTGCAGATGTTCTTTTAGCACATTGCATGCTTTTTAACTCTATCCTCTAATTTATATTTACTGTACCTTCCACTTTCACTCTTCTCCTGTGGTTTGGCCTGCACTTGTTATGGTGGCCACTGTGCTTTTGTGGTTATTTTATTTTACAGTCAGAAAAGAACAGCATTAGCATGTGCCCACACATTTAGCACTAATTTTTCCCCCTTAATACAGACCAAACAAAAGAAAAAAAAAAAGTGTTTTATTAAACCAGTGTTTTTCCCTGGAGTAATGCCATCAGAATAATTTTAACGCAAAGTGAAACATTAACATATTCCATCAAAAAGTGATAAGTGAAGGATGATGAGTATGATTATTTTTTTGTACATTGCTGCAAGTAAAGGGCACAGTCATGCTATGTTGTGATAAATCCCAATAATGTTTTTAATGCAAAAATGTTTCATATTCATCCTGTAGCAAACATTTTGTAAACGCAGCAGTGGATTTCCCCCCCCCCCCTTTGAAATAAATTAATACTTTTATTTATAAAGGGATGCACTGAATTGATAAAAAAATGACAGTCAATACAATTATTATGTTACAAAATTTTCTTATTTAAAATAAATGACGCTTATAAGCATATTAGAATGATTAAAAATCTATTAAAATAGACAATATTTTGATATATTGTAATATTATTTTTCACTACTAATTTTTTTTTTTTTCTTTCAAAAACAGAATGTGCATTTTATTTTAATTACGTGACAGTTAACAACACCATAACATTTCCTGTGCACTGCTTTACTGCTTCAACTAAATGTCAGAGCCAACAGACACTAGGCTGACCTGTACATGATATACTACTTTGACTGTCATGAGAACTGAATCAAAGTGACATGTGTGGATCTGATCTGGTTTCAGCTTGTATTTTAAGTGGAAACCGGGGTCTTCACAGCACACTACTACCTCTCCTCTGAGAGTTCCCCCCTCAACTCATCAAACCTGCAGTTCACACCAGAATGACACTTTGTCTCACACTGACAACCTGACACAGTCTGATCCACACAATCCCTGACACAACCCTGCTTTCCCTTTCTCCTTAGGGGAAATCTTAGGCTGGGTTGTGCCATTTGCTTTTCAGGGAAATTCCAGGGAAATTTGACATCTTTGCAATCTCATTCATTTCAAAAACTCCTTTGAACAAAGGCGGAAATGTTTTGTTCCCCCAAGGTACCCAAATGGAAAACCATAAAAGGAAAACACAATCCTCAAGGTCATATGATGCTCGTGCTGCACTGCTCCTACATCCATATTTTTCATTTGCATTATGATTCTGTCATATGAAATGATGTAATTTGGAACATAATGACAAGCAATTGTGTACTGGGCACCCAAGTCCATTTGTCTTATTTATTCTTGAGACTCATGCAGTATGACTCTGCATTAAAAAAACACAGTTTTCCTTGCTCCCAGCAGTCAACATAAATCCAGCAGAAATGAGACTATTTTCCCACTCAGAATAAATGTCTGCCATTAGGCTGTCCGACTGGCTGCAGCTGACATGAGATATTACCTTTTTCATGACTTGGGGGACTTTGTTAACTTCCACATGACTCAGTGTCTTAAGAAAGGTCAGTATAGAGAGTAGGCCTACTGTGGAGTACATCTTGCAATCCATTTCTTTTCTAAAAGTCCTTTTCCAGATCTCCAGCTACTGCTGGACCAAGTGTGTCAAAGCCAACAAAGGTTCAATTTATACCCTATTGTTACAGGCTTTCTCGCTGTGTAGTTATGAGCTGTGTCATTATACTGCCGACATGAGACTTCTTTAAAAACAAAGTGAAAGAATTTAGGTCAAGGGAAGCTCAAGATGGGCAAAAGAGACCCTATTTCATATAATAGCATCAATTACAACTCCCTGCTGAACCCGACAGCTTTAATATGTGACAGAAATGCTGAACCAAACCTACTGCAGATACTGTTTTTGAATGTCTGTGACTATTATATCATAACCCCAGCAGGTGCTGCCGGAAGTTAGGTAATGCACATAGATAACTTTTTTTAACATTACCACATGGTAATTCAGTGATGCTTTATATTGCGCTGTTTGATCTTACAAATAGAAGACAGACTTCAAAGGCCTGTTGAGAATAGACTAAGAAGTTTTGATTTGCAATAAAAGAACCTGTGGAATCAGTGTGGGCTGAGAGGTATTATGTGTAGACAGAGAGGCATCTGATGTTACAAAGAACTTTTAAAAAATATTTCCAAATATCCAATCTGTAGAAACCATCAAAGTTTCACTACAAAGCCTTACAATTTATCATCAAAGAGCTCAGAAATACTCTTAACAGATGATTTGAAATTCTGAGACACTGTTTATATGTAGATACTTTTTGTTCTTGTGAAATTGGACACAACCCTGATATATGTTATAAGAAGGCGGGGCTGTCAAATGCTTGTGAGGTATACATCAGCTAAAGACTCCGCTAGCATTCAAACCAATTCAAAGAGGCATTGTGAGGTTTTGTAACCTCTTACCATGGAGCGGACCAGTGATTTAGATCAATGGCATCCCAGAGCAGCACCCTGTCTTGGAGAATCTAGACCATTTGCCTTGGACATAGTCCATCTGAGTGAAGTCAGGCAAGTTCCCACCCTGTTCAGACTCCCACAGAGGAAAGAGGGAGAGAGGGACGGGAAAGGGCTTTGGGTGTACATTGTCCTAAAACCATGACTCATGAATAACCTGGTAAAATAAAGATAAAAGGGGTCATATGATGCAATTGCAAGTTTTCTTTTCTCTTTGGAGTGTTACAAGCTGTTTGTGAATAGATAAGATCCCTAAAGTTGCAAAGACTAAAGTTTCAAACTCAGAGAGATATTCTTTATAAAGTTAAGACTCGACCACGCCCTCCTAAAACTGCTCATTCTAACACGCCCCCACATCTCTATGTCACTGTGTGGGAAGATTTGCATAACGCTGCCTAAATGGTTCACGCAAGAAAGACGTGTAACTTTATTGTTGCCGCCACCGCCGGCACCATGTTGTGAAGAGGCTGTAAAAACCATGTTGTGAAGAGGCATAAAATATTGATTTGAGTAAAAATTATTTTCTGATCTTACCTGTTCATATCATAAAGTTTCCACTAAGACAAAATAATCCATTACAATGTACAAAACAGCTGGTGTAGCAACAAGATGGACAATGCAACCGTATTACAGAAGGCCTAATATCAATCTTGTAAAGTCCATAAGACATATGAAACAATTTGAAAAAATCTATCTATCTCTATCTATCTATCTATCTATCTATCTATCTTCTATCTATCTATCTATCTATCTATCTATCTATCTATCTATCTATCTATCTATCTATCTATCTATCTATCTATCTAATCTATAATGGAACAGTTATTTGAATGTTAAAGGCACAATATGTAAGATTTTTTAAATTAAAATATCCAAAAACATACAAATGTTTCGAAAAAATGTTAAAATCCAGAGAAATAAGTAATTTTAAACTAGTGACGCGGACCGTCGCCTACCAATGAGTCATACACCCTTCGATTTCGGTTTTGTTTTGTAGAAAACATGTAAACACCAAATACGCTTTAATATATTATGCATTTTATTAGACAGATGACGATCGCCACAAAGTAGCATTATAACAGAACTTTCAAATGTATCTAGTGTGATAAAACAGTGCTGCTTTACACATACTCACGACCGGAAGGACCAGAAGCGGTCGATAAAAAGGTGGCATAAAAAGCTCTGCTGCTTTCGAGCCGTGTGTCACGCTCGTTCAGCGGCCTCTTTTTGCTTCAACGGCTTTTTCAGCCGCACACTGCTTCATTATACTATGTTAATAAATCAGTGCAGAAAAATGTTGGCAGCAGATTCTATAAGAGCCTGACCCATGACCTGAGTATCCTTTTATTAGATGCATTAAGAGTTGATTGATCCTGCCATAACAACATCCCTTGTATCCCCAAACTAATTTCAATAATTTGGGTGTCATATTCACATACCATTTTAAATGAAAGTATGCAACATTTTTGAAAGAGCTATTTAACACTGGAGGATTGAATGGATTTACTAAGAGCCTTCCTTCCTTTTCGGCAGTTTACAAAGAGCAAAGGGAGTTATAAAAGCAGCCTAACACCCTATGTATGCCATGTGCTGCGTCGTCCCCATGCCAAGACAAACAGAACATTTACCTCACATTAGTCTCCAGCTTGGACAGTGGGTGCTGAATGCACATGGGTATTCATAGGGAAGTCTCCCCTAATGAAGAGGGACAATATAGTTAAAACTTTCCAGGAGCTGGCTAAGAAAAGGGCGGAAACTACTTCTTTTCAAAATGAGATCCTTCCACTGTGTTTAGGCATCAGTGGTTTCCGAAATTTGTAAACCTTCAACCATTAAAGAGTTAAACTGACCCCAGCTGTTGTTTTTTTCTTCTCCTCTCTTCCCCCCCTTTTTTCTTGCTTCTCTGAACAACCACATTCACTGATGTGGATTAGAGGGCCTGGAAAGTGGTGTTTAGATGTGAATGGCACATTTTTGTGGACTGCTGACTTGTAATATGGAAGTCTTTACGTGTGGTTTGTGACCCTCTTTTCAGTAAGGTCAAAAAGGAATGAGGGGAAAATGGAGGGAGCCTGCACCATTTGCTTCTCCAGCGCCATTAGGTCTGCATGACTAACAAAGAGATGGTCTGTTTGTAATGCCGGTTGCCGGGCAGGCTAAAACATGAATGCAAGACAGCTTGGGTCAAACTGCAGAATGTTAAGACGCAAGGTCACTTGCTATTTAGCACTGTTTCTCTCTCAGGTGTTCTCTGATTAGTTTTCCCCTCCACAATTCAGGGGAAGGAGAACTGAAGGACTGGGACTATGTTCTCATCATTTGGGCTGCTTCTAAAATGACCTACATGGATTTGGGTGGTCTGATGAAAACATTGTTTCTTATACAAGTATGAGTAATCGCAAAAACTGACTCATCTGACATCTACGTCCAGAAGTGTGCAGTCGCGCTCAGTAATGAAGGCTTTTTTCTTAAAGTGAACATTTTCCAGGCACAAACCCCTTCAGCTCTACCTTCTCCTGATTTCTGTGCTGTATGTTTCTCAGTTGTTACAAAGACCTGATTCACAGCACAGTCCAAGGTCAATAAAAGCACTCAATGAAATGTCTTGTGTAGGGTTCTTTGTATGCAGCTGGAATAGCTCAAAATTTGATTACCAACATAATGCACGTCAATAAGTGCTCACCATTAAGTACATCTATCTATCTATCTATCTATCTGTCTGTCTGTCCGTCCGTCCGTCCGGTCCGTCCGTCCATCTGGTGTGTTTAACAAGAAAAAAACTATTCAGTTTTCCTACTTTTAAATGAGAAAACCTATTTCTAAATATCTCATGTATTTCAATGTTATTTGCCATTTTCTTTGTAATTGTGAAATTTACTAAACATTTCTGTGTGAAAATGTTTTCAACACCATTTTTTCCATAATAATAATAATAATAATAATAATAATAATAATAATAATAATAATAATAATAATTCTACCAATTTCTATGAAGCTATGGATTGTAGTAATCATTTTTGACTGGCCACAAATGCTTATATACTTTGTTATGTGGAGACAGATTTGACCTACTGCCCTTTTCTAATCAAGAGCTGTCTACCTCTTGTTTTCACATCACAGTTAGAACCACATGTAAATATAAAATCTTTCCCAGTTATGTCAGTGGGACAGGCGATGGAAGTAATTCCAGCTAAATGATGGCCAGGAGTGAAAATACCACTGAGGAAGTCGTGGTTTGAGTGGAGGTTCCTCATTGGACAGAACAATAAATATTAGATCACATTCATCGCAGTCTAACATGCTTACATAGGGTCTCTTTTCATTTATGAGTGTGTTTTTGTGATATTATTTGAAGTCTACTTATTCAGAGCATTGAATGAAAGGCATAACATTTGTTTGTGTGTATATTTTAGACCATGAATATTTACGGAAAAATATTCCTGTATAGAATGTTGCATATCTCAAACAAAACCCCTACAGCTAAATACACTTTGCTTAACTTTCCTATTAGTTCTTTACCTGTGATGATAAAGAACAAATAGCAAAGTTAAGGTATATTTAACTGTAGGGTTTTGCTGAGTTTCAATAACCACCAGAATTGCTGACTTCACATTTAAATCAAGCCTCAAGACAAAACTCAAGATTTTACCAAGCCTACTAACTTTAAATTTTCATGATCTATATCATGAATACATTTTGAGGAGTTTTTGTCCTCTCTATGCAATATTCTAAGCCTTTTGCTTTATTTCTTAAAGTCACTTTTTTATATAGCAGCAGGGTAAGCAGAGTATGTACTCTCTGGTCAGCACTATGCATATTGTGTGTAAGTGTATAACAGCATCTGTCAATGTCAGAGGGTTGTAAGCGTCCAGTAGGCTCAGCTCAACAGGGACTTCCTCTAGACTGATTACCCAAGAATCTTGGGGATTGAATGAGGGTGACCTCTCGGAGCCTGAGGGACATACAGTATGGAGAAAGAGAATGTGTGAATGTGTGAGATCAGGCACCAGGCACCTACACATACAGTTTTTTTTCAATGCATTGACAGATTATAAGGGGTGCAGTAAGTTGTTGTTACTAATAAGACAAGTGTTATGTTATTTGTAAAGCTCAACAAGAATTTTTGGCAAAATACTTGTGCATATTAAGAATAATTTGTGAATGAATAATTCAGAATCATTCAGTTTGAAAAATTACTGCTTACAATTTAACTTTGAATAATTCGGGTAAATTCCAGTACAATCACATTTAGGCGCGCCTTGAATTAAAAAAAAAAAAAACTTTTCATTAATTAAAAAATTCAAACCTTTTTAAAATATTTCAGGGTTGAACATTACAGGCACATCATTCCACATTATTCTCAGTCAATACTTTTTGTATTTTGTGCTAAGAAAAAAAAATCTGCACAAAACTGTAAAAACACAGCTAAAATATTAAATTTAATGTGTAACCAT
The DNA here is from genome assembly GCF_018340385.1 of Cyprinus carpio. Lineage (NCBI taxonomy): Eukaryota > Metazoa > Chordata > Actinopteri > Cypriniformes > Cyprinidae > Cyprinus > Cyprinus carpio. The sequence continues at coordinate 20,844,836 of NC_056585.1, read as the reverse complement.
AAATAAGTACTGCTATAGACTCTAAGAGAAACTTACTTGTATTTTTGAACAATGTAATTGAAGACTTGATGTCACTCCCCAAAATATTGTCAGAAAGATGTTCTGGCAAACCACTATTAAAGAGAAAATTTCGCAACATAACGAACAGAAAGTGAGTTACAAGGAAAAAAAATGTGCATTTTTTTTTTTTTATACATATGAAGCAGATTTAAACCAGGTGGTACAAACAGGGCACAAGTGGCAGTGTTTCCTGAGAATGACTCACTTGTCTAAAGGACTTTATGTGCTGAATGTTCACAACTATTGTCGGTATTCCCTGTGGGTCTTGCTCAGTCCTTCATAGACATAGACTACCCAGGTCAGTCTTTACTGTGAGAATGTGTGCATGAGATTGAACCTGCATCAGCACATTGCAAAGCAATGCTGTAATACTGTGCAGAAACTGCACTCTCACATATGAAGCAAGCAAAAATGCACTTAAGACCCATAAATGTGTTTTTTTTTTTTTTTGTGGCGCCATTAAGATGCATTACACCTGGTAGATTATTTTATGTTTATCATATGCATATTGACATAAATCACAGTAGTGGCAATAGTAATTAAAACTTTCACAGTTCCATTGTGACTATGTTGTAGTCACAGTACGCAAGTCTCCTGGAAAAATACAGAACAGTTCTGTTAAGTTAAACAAGCAATTATAAACTATCACATTAAGTTTCTCCTGGTTTTATTGACCATTACATGTACTTGTCTAGATTCTGAAGCAAACTTCTTTTTTGTTCATCAGAATTAAGACCTTCTCATTAACAACCCAGATCCGTAAACCTCAGGCTATAATCACTCCACGCTCACTTGATTGATCTACAGCTTTTAACATAAAGCAATTGCTGTGGATGTTGGATCTTTATTAGGGTGCTTGAAAAGGCAAGACTGCATTGATATTCCTCAAACATTGCGATTAGGGCTTTTATTTCAAAATCATTGAGCTTGTGCATCTATAAATATAAATCTAGTTAAATGATAATATAACAGGACTGGAACCACACTTAAAAATGTTAATTTGTTGCGTCACATCAGCTCCTGGAGAATTATCCAAACCCACCACCTAAAGAAAATGTGATTCCCACCCACGTGCAACACACTGTGGATTATAGTGTGAGACCTTGACTGCTTTGCCATCTTGTCTACAGCAACACTTTAGAATGTCAAGGCTCACTTATATTAGCTTAGTTAGATTATGAAAACAGCATCAGCCGTATTAACCTTCCAGGACCCTGAATGCATGTGCCTACGAAGTACATGCATTATTCAAAGTCTAGAAGCAAATACAGTACAGACTACACTTTGCCCTCTATCTGTCCTAATTGGACATGACAGATTAAGGTTTTCCAAGATAAATGGCGTTTTCCCTGCCCCTTTGGAATAAGCTTATCATCAACCCTAACACATACGCACACACACACACATACACAATGTGTGAGACAACGTGACTGTAATGTTTTGTGTGGTAAAAGTACTGGATGTTCTAAAAAGAGATTACAAACCCTGCCTTTAAGAGTTATGCATATTCAGGGCTAAAGGGAATCAAAAAAAACATTTAACTTTTACTTTTATTGCAGTTACATCATGGACTTGTGTAACAAAAAGTTTTTCAGTAGGCATGCTGTTACTTGTGTGTTTGTGTAAATCTGGAATTGAGTGAACAGCTTCCCAGATGTTTATATAACAGGCAAGACCAGGCATTATAGGAGAACTGTGCCATCTTTTCTTTATTAGCAAGACAATTATAATTTATGCAATCTAGGCAAGTAATATATTTAATTGTTTGTTAGTCCTGATGTTAAAAAAAAAGTTCAAAAGCTTGGGGTCGGTAAGCTTTTTTCATTTAAAAAACAAAACAAAACTTTTATTTTGCAAAGATGCATGAAATTGATCAAAAGTGACAGTAAAGACTATTAATGTTACAAACTAATTTTATTTCAATGCTGTTTTTTTTTTACTTTATACTCAAAGAATCTTGAACAAAAAATATTAAGAAGCACTGTTTTCAGCATGGATAATAATAATAAATATTTCTTGAGCACCAAATTAGCATATTAGAATGACTTCTGAAGGTTTTGAACAGTAGTTTAAGATTTTTGTTTATCCAAAATGTGACTGCATCACATAATGACACAAGCAGTTGAAAGACAAACTGTCCTCATCATTGATTAATGCCACTCAGATGTCAAGTCATTACTTTCCTCGGGAACCACAGCCAGTTACTGGAAAACCACAGAGCATCTACCCTGTAATTATCTAAATAAGACCAAGCCCACAGTCCAAAGCTAATATACGCACATCTGGTTAAATACATAAATGCTTTGTTCCCAGACAATTTCATAATTTTACAGCCATCATTTTTTACTATTAACAGTGACAGTGAAATTTCTATGGTCTCTTTAGAACGCAAATGGACATATGCTAATGCATTTTTTTTTAAAAGTCTTCATGTTATTATGCTAATATTAAACTACTTATACTTTACTTAATGACCCTGTGCAACATATTAAAGGGGTCATATGATGCGATTTTAATTTTTACTTTCTCTTTGGAGTGTTACAAGCTCTAGGTGCATAAATAAGATCTGTAAAGTCTCAAATCCAAAGAGATCCAAGTTTTTATAAATCCAAGTTTCAAATCCAAGTTTTTATAAAAGTTAAGAGTCAACCACTCCTACCTAAAACGGCTCATTCTAACACGCCCCTACATGTCTACATCACGATGTGGGAAGATTTGCATAACACCGCCCAAATATTCACGCAAAGAAAGAACGCGTAACTTTTATTCTCGCTGTTGCCGCCGCCACCTCCATGTTGTGGAGTTGTTGTTTATTTCGTTGTGAAAGCAAAGCTACTTTCTTTGGCCTTCCAAAAGAGGACACAACTAGAAATCAGTGGTTGAATAAGTTGTATTTCAGCACTGTTCTAGAACAGTTCAACCCAAATATTCAGATGTGTGTTGTGCATTTTATGGAGGATGAGGACTGTTTCCTGAACCAGTAGACTGCAATGCGTCTGTGGCACAAAAGCTGTTTCTATAAAGTTGGGCAGTTTGCAAGGACAATCTGGCACTTCTGACTCACAGCCTGTAAGTAAAGTTAAATTTTTATATTTAAATAATTTGCCAATGATGAGTCCAACGCGAGTTTTGAGTAGTGTAGAGTAGGTTTCTTGTTCCTCCAATCACAAACGCAGACATGGTTTCATGTTTACGCAGTGCAATAAGCAACGCAACGCATAAAAACACAGTATAAGTCATTATAATCAGTAATTATGTCTCCACTGGATGCAACAAATGCCTCGTTTGTAATGGGTTTTATTGGTTTTATCTCGTCTCGTGATGTCCAGATCGTGAACGAATCGTTCTATTTAACCGGATCTTCTTAGTGAACTGGTGGAACCAGTTCACCAAATTGAACTGAATCGTTTGAAACGGTTCGCCTCTCCAGTACGCACTAATTTTAAAAGTGCCTTACACTCCCTCTGACGCAAAATAAACCAATACCCCGAGTTATTCAGTTACTCCTAACAGTACACTGACTGAACTGCTAAAAGAGAATCGATGATGGGATGTGCACGAGTAGAGCAGCTGGACTGAGTCTGGTCCTGCTGGGAGATGGCATCACAGTATGGTGAGGGGGGTAACATTTCCATCACACACTTGAGGCATTCGGCCAATCACAACACACTGGATAGCTGGCCAATCAGAGCACACCTTGCTTTTTTAGAACGATGAGCTTTGTAAAAATCAATGCGTTTCAGAAAGGCGGGGCATAGAGGAGAAACAATTATGTATATTATATGGAAAATGTGTTTTTTGAACCTTAAACTGCATGTACACATTGCATTAAACCAAATAAACAAAATAATGTTTTTTTTTAAGCAACGTCATATGATCCCTTTAACATTAAGTGCATGATTTCTGCACCACTAGCATAACAGAACTGGTTGTTTTCAAAGTTCTTGAAATGCTTTCCCATCTGCCATTGGTCTAACAAATAAAAAGCCCAGCCCAAAACTCATTTAATTGGATGAGTTACTGTGAATAAGATTTTTGATGGCATAATATAGTCAGATCAAATTATGAAGGGTTTCTCTCCAAGTTAAGATGGGTTAGAAGAAAATATTTTAACACGGAAAAAAAAATAAAATGCATCATCCCTTTAAGATTCTGTTATATAGGAAATCTGATGGCAATCCGAAATGACACATTAATTTCAACACGTAAACCATCAAGAGATGATGAGGAACACCTGTCACAAGCATTTTTTAACATTTCTCTGAACCATAAATGAGAGAAACTTCATACTTTACATTTCTGTATGCTGTTTAACATCAAGGGCACTTCTCTCACTTTCACTTTCACATGACATCACACAAAATTTTGCACATGCTGCATGTAGGTGGCTTGTACTCAACTCCAAAGTCACAAAAATTTACCAGTCAATCAAAACTGAAGTTATGAGCAAATCACAATTGTCTTCATTTCATTTCCACCAATGTCATGTTTTGTTATATTGTTTTAGTGTTTTCATGTCATCGACTGCGTGCAGAAGAGATCAACATTTTTCCCCAAAAATGTGAAAAAGGAAATTAATTGTGCTATTATATTCAAAGGAATGCTTACAGCAACACCGTCAGTCACATGGTTGCTCTCTAAGAATCTAAGAATCAAAGAGCACTGTCTTAATGCAGAGATACATCTTTTATATCTAATTTCACTCTCAAAGGCTGAAGTCAGGTTGCAGTTAATGGTTCATGGTTATAGGGTGCCCTGGCAGTACTTATGCAATTTTGTGAAAACTGCAGGTTATTTGAGCAAACCAATGCTTTAAGAAAAAAGTTTTGGAAAAATCACAACAATTTAGTTAAACGTTTAATGGAAGAGGAATATGGTACTGGCAGATCTATGTCCCTTTAACTTCTAAAAAGTCTATTTACATGAACATCTAACAGTTTTCATTTTGTCTCCAGTTAAAATAATCTTATTAGGCAAGTAAAACAACTACTCAAAAAACACAAACGTATAAATGTCTCTACAAAAGACCCACTAATACTGAAAATACAACAGTGATTATGAAAGGGGAAAAATGATTCTTACATGCCCACAATTTGGTACCAAAAACTGTGATGACAGGAAAAGTCAGCAAATCACAATTTCAAATATATTTACACAAGATTGACTCTTGTATTTTCGTGTTCTCTCTTGAATGGAGCCATTCTCATTAGTGTCTATAGTTCATAATAAAAGAGCTAAAGATGCTCTGGTTTACCAAAAACAACAACAACAACACACAAAACTGTCCTTGGTTTGTTGAAAGTGGATGCATAGTCAAGGTCCATTGATATTTTTAAGTTGTGTTAAAAAATAAAAAGCAAAGAGAAAAATTATATAAAAGAACACACCAAATCCACTTGTTTCACAAGTAATAGCAACCTCAGTTCAGGCCTTGACTATGCTATTTATCCTGGAATACCTCATTTCTTGAACCTGCACAGCTCTATACAGTCACTCACACGCAGAAAAAGATTTGAGAATGTACACATACACATTGTTCGCAAACCTCCACATACACACAGAGAAGCAAAAAGGACTGTGTCCAGTTTTTATCCAAATATTCCATACTATCATAGGGCCAATGGAAACTTCTTCATGGGTCATTTCTTTTTGGATTTGCGAGCCCAAAACGAATGGAACCGCAGGCTTAGATAAGTCAAGCTAAAAAAAAGATATCCAGCGCTGGGTATCATTAGTTTGCAACGTCAGGGTAAAAACTCTTTCACTCATTTATGCACAAAATATTTCCCTAGATGAGTCTGTTGTGGGGGCCAGTGTTGCTCTCTCCCTGGGACTGCTTTAGTCTGAGTCATTTTTTACACACACAGCTACACTCCTCGTGGTGCTCCAGGGGGACATCCGTTAGAGTCTTTTGCAGCCCCCGACCCCCTGCCCTGTGTTTCAGCATCAGAACCTGCGCAAGTAGAGACAAATATAAAGACAGATGGAGATAAACATGCTCATACACACAGAAATGATTTAAGCACTCATAACATCATATCATCACTTCACTTAACCCAACGGGTCTCATTCACTAACCATGTGCACATTTGAAATCATAATTTAACAATTAATTTGCACTACATTAATTATAAATTTGGGATAAATTTTAGAATAAACTCAAAACAAGTGTGCTAAAAAGGTATTAACACACACACAATATATATATATATATATATATATATATATATATATATATATATATATATATATATATATATATATATATATATATATATATATATATATTATATATATATATATATATATATATATATATATATATATATATATATATATATACTGTGCACACACACAGTGTCTAAAAAAAAAAAAAAAAAAAAAAAAAATTAAAAAGTGGCCTAGTGGTTAGAGAGTTAAACTCAAAACCCTAAGGTTGTGGGTTCGAGTCTGGGGCCGGCAACACCACGACTAAGGTGCCCTTGAGCAAGGCACCAAACCCCCAACTGCTCCCCGGGCGCCGCATCATAAATGGCTGCCCACTGCTCCAGGGGTGTGTGTGTGTGTGTGTGTGTTCACTTTGGATGGGTTAAATGCAGAGCAGGAATTCTGAGTATGGGTCACCATACTTGGCTGTATGTCACGTCACTTCACTTCTTCACTTCACTTATAAGTAATTCTTAAATATGTACAAATAATTTTTTATTTAAATCAATATATTTCTAGCTATTATATGATATATTATAAATTACAGATTTATTTAAATGGTATATAGATATAATAAAAATAGATATAAATAAATCAGATGCATCTAGATTTCATTGTAATATTTATTTATTTATTTAAATATATTAATATGCTCCAGAATCCCAGCAACCCTACATAGGACAAATGGTTAGAGTTGGAAATTAAGTGTCCCTTCATAGAGTAAGCTCTTATTATAGTGTTATACCTCATTGATATGAAATAATGTAAAATGATCAGCATTACAACAAGGTTAAGATTTTAGACTGTAAATGGCAGAAACGTTATGTGAGATGCATAATTTTTATGCATATAAGAACACTTGCACACAGTTATTAGTAAAAGAAACTTAATAACGTGAAATGTAAAGTGTAACAGAAATCCTTCTGTTCTGTGCTATACCTCATGGTATTTTTTGGCCACTTTGGTGGGCGAGCACTGGCAATCATAGCAGTTGTGAGAGCAGCATGCACAGTTCCCTCCACAGCGCTTCACCAGCAGGCAGCTGGGCCAGAAGATGGCGTCCGTCCTTTTCAGCTCCTCACGCAATGAGACGGAAAAGTTCCGTGGAGTGCAACTGTAAAGCCGTACCTCCTCACGAAGCAGGTTCAGGTCCACCACTCCTACTCAGACAAAAAAATAAGCAGCAGGTTTAAAAGTAAAAAAAGTTCCAGTATTTCATTTGACTCGGCATACTTCTAAATGCAGGATCTTCACCTCTGGATTTCTTTTGGTGGAAGAATGATTTTCCCACCACCTGCCAGGTAGGCTTGTAGAGGTCCTCCATGTCCACCTGCCAGCGATCCGGCTCCAGGTATTTCATCACTTCCTCCATCGTGCTGAATCCAGCTACAGCTTCACTCAGAGCATCCACACCCTGCATCCACGCAGGCATCACTGCAGGGGCCTCAGGCTCTGACTGTCTCTGAACATAAAACATAACAAACAAACAAGAAATCACTAGTACTACAGCCACTCAAAAGGGCCATTTCATTTTAAAAATGTGATTTTAAAAATGTTCCGCAGAAGCCTGAATTGTTTTATCTATCTATGGGAAATATAAAGGGATTTTCCCCCCTGAAATAATATATTAGAATAACATTTACTTAAAATCATATACATAAATAACATTACATTTCTCCCCCCAAAGCACCAGAAGATAACAAATGAGCTTTTGTATTACTAAATTACCAGTTAATAAGGCAATGCATAGTTTTGCTTGATGAGTTAATGTTTTACATTGGCTCATGCATAGAATCAATTAATCAGTCCCCAAACGGCTTCACCCTGTTTGAACTCGAACACACAATTTAAAAATGTATGCCAGGGCAGCAACACTGATACCTATGGTGTTGGGCAACCTGCAGGAAGCTACATTTCTGCACTCAGTTCAACTCTGCTCCACTGCCTCAGGTGCTGTGGGATCTGTCAACATGTCCTTTTTCCAGCAGCTTAATTCAGGCATACTAACATAATCCCCCTATGAATGACACATCCAATGGTGCATTCTAAAACCAGGTAACAAGTGAGGAGTGAGTTGGCATGGTTACCACCGTGTAAAGGACAAGGTGTCAATGGAAGGCCAGTGATTTCTACAGTGATAAAAAAATTTATTGAAAATACAAAGTGGTAAATGAGGTCACCAAGACTGGCTGCACTGGAAATAATGCAGTGCCAACCTGTTTGCAGTACAAGAATAGTGTATGTGGACTTTAAAGAATTAAAACACCTTTTATTACTTTGTGTAACTAAAATATTTTACTGGAAGAAACCCAAATACTACTAATACTTAAAAATTAATTGGATAAGTGAAAGGACCAGATATCTTAAAATAGACTGCGACCAACTTAGTCAGATTTACAAATGCATGACTCTTACATTTGAATTGTTCAAGGTGACCCATTTGAATCATTCTAATGAACACTTTAGTGAATTATCATCTGACTCGCTGAATAGCAAGTCACCATAACTTTCACTCATGCCTGACATATAACTAAAATTATAGTGTTATGTACTTTAATATATCTTAAGTCATAATTCACTAATGATGTAAATCAGCTGCACACATCAAATTTTTGTTGTTGTTGTTGTTGTAAGCTCTTGAGCAGTTAAAATTACCTCCTAAAAACTTGTACACTCAGCTATCCTTCAATACAGAAAGCTGGCTTCCAGTTCTGGCATCGGTCAGCAGTGGGGAATGGAAACCATTAACAGCTTGTGAATGTGAGGCAGTCTTTCAATCTGTCAATTAAAGATCCTCTGAGCCCTGGACTATAAAGCCACAGCCAAGCATCCCTACCGATGTGGATACAACAGCGCTTGTGCAAACCTTTCCACAAGATAAGACAAAAAGAAATTCTGGAGAACTTCCGACATAAAACATGAAATCATATATTTAAATTCAACATATTAAAAGAAACAAATGACAATTTAATATTTTCCCCATACCTAAGATCTCTACTATGCAGGTATAAAGACTTTAAAATGAATTTAAGGGTGCTCTCAGTAACTGATGTCATTACAGAAATGCAATATTCACAACAAGACATTAATTCATCAAAAATGCACTTTAAAAGAAGGAACTTAAAAGGGAATCTAATAAAGTGAAAAAATAAAATTAAATAAAAAAATAAACGTCTACAAATTGCCAAATATATATATTTTAAGTGTACTTTAAAATGACTGAAGAAATAATTGTTCATGAGCATTTGTCAGTGAATTCATTATATCACAGTAACACTTTTTCTCCTACATATTCCTCTTATGTCATCAAATTTCAAAACCGAGGCACTGATTAAAGGTAAAATATTATCCACAAAATAATGGCCTCATTTATGTTCTGCAGCATGACAACATGATGTTTCAAATTGTTTGCAGGTTGTAGGTTTCTGTTAGGCGTCCAAGGAAAATGGCTTAACAGATGGACATGAGCGCACAGACTCAGATGTCTGCCAGTAGCCTGTCAGATCACACACATGAGAGCAGTCAGCTCTGTAGAAAACCAAATATAACAGTGCAGACGTCTCACTCAAAAATGCCGGTGATTCACTGTGGACGTACTTTGGTGAACGCCAAGCTTGGTGGCATGCCAATCATACACAGTGGTTGTAAGAAGAGGACAAGAGAAATGAATTGACTGGAGTCATTTTCACACATATAAATCTGAATTTTGAATAGACATTGTATCTGAAATGATACCCCTTAGGTAATTCAGTAATCCTTGTGGTTGTCCGGATCTAATGCTGCTAAGAAGAAAGGTCAAGCCAACAAAACCATCATCTACAATTACTTTAAAAACAAGTGGCAACTAAAAAAGGTTCTTACACACAAGTGCATACTGTGTTCACACTGCATGTTAAACTGGTTCTTTTGAAGAGAAGCAGTTCCTAATTTAAAATGTTTATAAAAAAGCTGTCCTGAACTTAGCTTGGCCTCAGCAACCCTGTCCCACTTTCAGTGCCTATGAAACCTGTTACTCTGCTTGGAAAGAAACATCTCTTGCCTTAGTTTTATAATATCTTGGTAAATTTAATGGCAGTAAAGATTGTACAAAGCCAGTGGAAATCAGTAAGCACACGCAGAAGGCATATTTCAGGTTGATTCAAGGAGGGAAACATCTATGAAATCCAGCTGGGAGCTAAAAGCAGCAGTCTAGTTCCTCTGACTTTTGTAAGAATCACATTTTTTTTCTTATTTCCAGAGCTAGGTGCTGTTTTAATGACCTCTTCCCTCAAACCCTTACCAGCTCCCAAAGTCTCTTCCTGAGAAACGCAGCTGGGCCTCATTTCCCCCCCTTCTCTCTGTGGTAGTTGTGAAGGGGAGTGATTGCTTGTTTAAAACAGAAAGTGCAGGGGTGTCCCCATGATCCTGGGTTTCCAGTAGCTGAGGTTGACCACAGAGAAACTGAATTCGGGCTGTTCCAATATGGCAACCCATTGCCACTGCGTACAAAGCCAACAGCCAGCCAGCTAGGCCACTCATTTTCTCAAGTTGCATCATAAGTGGGAACGAATGCAGAACTTTCAAGCAGAAGATCTAAAGCACTCATTTAGCTTAGCATCAATAGACAGGGGGAAAAAAAACCTGAGCTACAAACACAGGTACAGAAAGATTTGGGAACAGTCAGGTGAATTAACAGTTCCACAATGAACAGTTTTACCCAAGAGTCCATTAATATAATGTTAAACATCCCATAAATTCCACTACACAAGCTCTAACATATCAAGCACCCCCAAAAAATGACTGCTTTTTTCTAAAATATAAACGTAGTTATTTATTGTTCAGTTCCATTTATATTTGTAAACACTAAGTGTTATATTACAGACAACATCTTAATGACTTTTATTTATCTTTGCACTAAAGTCAGAATTATTAAAATATTATCTTAAAGTGATAATTTACTTAGTATTAATTAATAAAAATGCTCCTCCACCCAATGTTAGAATGATAAGAGAAACATTTTTATTTAATTCAGATTTTTGTTTTGTTTTCATAACAAATATTCCAAAAAGAAAATTTGCTATACTAAGGTTTTTTTTTTATATACCAACAACTGCATCACAAATAGATAAGATTAACATTAACAAATATAGCTCATATTTACTACCACTACTACTACTTTACCAACTATGCAGATTAATTAGTAAAAAGGTCACAAGTTCACAAAAAAAAAAGACCCAAATAAGTGTGACAGAGACATTCTTAAACTTTTTTTTTTTTTTTGGGTTGGTGGGGGGGTCAAAGGAAGTTTCCTGCTAAATTGCAGTTTAGTATCATTAACATCACTGCTGTCTTTAAACAGTTCAGTTGACAGTAGTTGGTGCATGATGTCCAAATTAAACTAGGTATTAAGACATGCCACTAGAAGCTGAATTTAATGGCAGAGGACATTAACACATTGCTAACTAAAGGCTCTGTTGAGCAATTAAGGGCTAGAAAATGAGTTTCTTTACTAAGAAGGACTTGTAGGACTGTAAAGCAATGCTTCATTATAAGAGCAAAAAAAAAAAATTATTTTGGTTGTTGAAGACCTTCTGCCACTCACTCCCTGACAGTTTATGGTAAGACAATATATCAAACAATTTGACTCGAACAGGTGCACAGCACAACACTCAAGATGTAACTCCCGTCCACATGTCTCCTGAATACAAATGCTTTGGTGAGCAAGAAAACAAAGAATGTGCACTGTGTCAGGGCTGGAATTGTAGGTTCCAGCTCAACATCCTCCTCCACAAACACTATAAATAGAGCTTTGATTCAGCCACACCTTCTCTGATGTGAGCTCTTTGTCCAGAAAACCAGCCATAACACATCACCTCCTCTGAAATAATAGAGCACTGCTCAAAGAAAAAACAAACCACCTAGTATAAAGAGTAGAGACTGTACTCATTTACACATCATTCTATATGCAAACATACTTCATTTTATATCTGAAAGCCAGAAATGAATGTCATCTAGGGAACAATCCCTAAAAATAACCAAACCACCATTTCCATTCCAACTGATTTGTGCCATTGTTAGAAGATCTCCTTAAAGCCAAACCGATGTACTTTTACTGTTGTCAGTTTTGGAGCCAGAGATGAGCTAAAACAATTTCATGCATTTCCACCCTAAAAAAGGCAGGAAAAACTGCCTCTTTTACTGGCACTTACCAGAGAACTGTTCAGCGGCTAGGAAGTTGGGATAAAGTCTAGACCACAAAAAGATTTAAAAATGACAACAACTCAGTCTTGCAAGAAGAAAACAAAACAAAAAAATGTATCACACTAAACTAAACAGTCCCAATACTAAATAAAAGAATTTCACTACTGTTCAGATTTTTGGGGCCAGTATGATTTTTAAAAGTTGATTGAAATTGAAAATGATTGAAATAAATCACATTATCCACAACAATACTACATTTATTTGATCAAAATACAGTAAAAAAATTAACAAATTAAAAAATCATAATATTTATACTCTCAAAACTCCCTAAGACTCTTCAAGACAGTGATGGGCAATATTTTTGTTGGTAGGTAATGTAGTATCACAGTTACATCATTCAGGTCTCAAATAAGTGCAAATGCAGGCCAGGTCAGAAAAAGAATTACAGAACAGGCGCACCACTTTCAATAGAAAAAGCAGTATGAGATCAGAAGGAAATGGCAAATGGAAATGCCATATGTTTTTCTTTTCTTTGAAAAGAAAACCCACAGCCACATTTTAGTGGCCTATCTTACTACAATCAAACCCTAAAATAATTAAGTTTCAGCAGAATAGATACAGTCGTTATCTACCAGGAGATAGAGCACACCTTTGTTCACTGGAAAAACAATGACAGCAATTTTCGAGCAATGTTGCAAAGTGTTCAGACACGCTCTGAAGCCTCAGTAAACAAATGCAAGGGAAAGTGGAGTCATAAAACTTGAAAAATGACAGGCATCACACATCAAAGCCAAGCATGTCTATTAAATCATTTCAGGGGAATAATCCTTTTCAAATGTGCCGTGTGATGCCTGTCAGGGTGTAAATTAAAGGGAGGAAACTGAACCATGGCCAAGGTGGAAAACACCGTAGCCCGCCCCACTGTGGTTTTCACCACCACAAGAAGTGAAACACTGAGGAGAAGGTCTCTGAGGTAGCAATATGATTATAACTTGAAATTTCCAACAGTGCCATTTAAGGTTGCCAGGTCATTTCGGAGGAAGGGATGGTGATTACAGCAACAGATGCATTGTAATAAAATGGGAGTATGTTTTTTTTTTTTTTTTTTAAGTACATACAGCATCTCTTCAACTTTTTAAGTGTCTCTATGCAGCAAAGCTCACACGAATTCCTCATAAACATCTAATTATACTTTGCACACTGTGTATTTAAGTTCATCAGATGGAGAAATAATATAGTACATGGTCATTAGGGATTAACAAAATGTGTTCAGTAAAAACACAACCAGCCCTCTCAGTAAATGTTGCATAAGCATTACATAAAGAAGAACGTGGCACTTGAGTAGTTTCTTACCTGTTGAAGCAAAGAGTAATGGATGCAGAATCCTGGGTCCGAGGGAAAATACTCATCAGAGACGAAGCGGATCAGGATCTGGTTCCCCTTGGATACCTGGGGCCCTGGAACCATCTCTGAGCCACACCAACGACCCAACACTATGCCTCCGACAGGCCCTCCACCACCCACATAATCATACCTACAACAGCAAAGCACACTGTTTTATAACAAGAGATTCATCAGTCACTAGCGTTCATGTTCTGTTTACATTCATCTTGGATGATCTCATCATAAACAGTTGGGCAAGACAGATCGGCACTTGTGGCCTTTTATGAGCGAATTTCAAGAGTAAGGATCTCTGATTTTGTGACAACAAGCAATTATGAACAATAAAACAAAAAGTTAATTGTTTATATTGTGTATATAAACAGTCCTTTGGATACATGTCATTAGCTGTTGATGTGAAACAATCAGAGGAGCATTTACAAATGTGGTTTAACTGATTGCATGTCAAAACATTTTGAAAGCTGTTTACATTTGCATTTAGCGCTGTCTAGTTTGGATTGGATTAGCCAAAATCATCTACACCATCGTTCAAAAGTTCATGGTCAGTGAGATTTCAAAGAAATTTACACTTACTCAATGTATGCATTAATTTAATCAACAGTGATAGTAAGAGGTTAACTAGCTTTGTCACAAGTATATAGTTAATTCATCACTGTCCCCTATCATTCAGTGTGAGGGAAAGGCTAAACGGCTATGCGGCGTCTAGGTCTAATGTTTTGAGGGGCTCCACCGGGAACTATGGCAATGAGGGCTATTTACAGACACACTATTAAACCACAGACATTCAAAAAAAGGCAGCGAGGAAAGATGGGAAAAGTAAAGAGAGGAAAAATCAGAAGGAGAAGGATACTGAGAGAAATTGAGCTAAATTGCTTGGGAGAAAGTGAGAAGTGAATAAGATTAAATGAGAACTTTGTACATGTAAGCTCATAAATTATATTTATCGGTATTTGATCTCAGAGTTAATATGCTAACGCATTATAGGCTTTTCATAAGTTACAATATAGCCGTGACCTAGAAATCCTTTCTCACAAGCATTTTAATGAACTGAATAAGCTACGAACCGAAGCAGGGCTAAATGTATTATCTCAATCACCTTTATGCCACTGTGGTCCAGAAAGACCATGAGAGCTAAGTCCATCTATTATTATGACGTCTAAAAACATATTAGATTCTGGGACTACACAGGTATCCCAAATTAGCACTCAGCAACTGAAAGAATTGTTTTTTTTTTACTATACCTACTTCAATCACTCTAAATCAAGTGTTTATTTAAAGCTGTATGTAGGATATGTAGGGGGAAAGTCATGGCCTAATGGTTAGAGAGTTTTTGACTCCTAACCCTAAAGGTTGTGGGTTTGAGTCTCGGGCCAGCAAATACCACGACTGAGGTGCCCTTAAGCAAGGCAACACCAGGCGACCTCTCCCTCAGACTTGAAGCACAGGTTGCCAGATTTGACAACACCAACAAGAACAACAAAGCGCTTGATGATGACTGAAATTAAATGCACTGTGTTTTCCCCGCCAACTGGCAACTGGGGTGCCAAAATACAATTGGGTAAACTGGCAGTGGCGCAAGGAGCTTCACCAGACCAAAACAGAGACTGACATTCCGGCCCGGAACGCACCATTTTCAAAGTATGAAACTAACTGACCGTAGCATTGTTTTTCAAATAGCCAAGTATGTTAACCTTAGCATGTTTCTTAAATTTATCTGCAAACATATTATGGTATTGTTATGCTTTAGTGGAAGTCATAAACTTACATACAGCACCTTTAAAACGGTCTCTAAACAAAATAATTGTTATTAGTGCCCTGTTTACTAAAGGATTTGGAATATGTAATGATGCAAAGATGCTCACAAAAAATTGGGGGGAAAGTTGTTTTCCCATCTGATTGCTATTTGCCGAGGGCAAACATAAAATAAATGGACACAAATCGGCCACATAACACACACATGCACAACATAAGTGCATGTATAATGAAAAAAAAAAGAGTGGTGGGGTAAAACACAATTTGCATTGGGTACAAGTGGGTTAAAAAAAATCTGACCTTTTCTGAAGGATCAAGTGACGGTTGATGACTGGAGTAATGGCTGATTTTTTAAACTTTTCATTTTAAAATGTATTAAAATAGAAAATTTTAATAACAAACCATTATGTCTCTCATGGCCTTCGTTTTGTGCCCTCTAAATTACAGTTTTGATGCCATTTGGCGCCTGAACACAGTGGCCTGAGCAAATTTTTATTTTTTTAATAATGAGAAGAAAAAAAAAAAAACCTGCCTGCATGGCCTTCAATGCTCCTGCAGTTTTCAATAAAGGCTGGTTTCAGTGGCCGCAGCCAAAAGCCTGGTACTAATCATTTGATGCGTGGACAGGAACAACTTTCCCGTTCTACCACGGGCCAGCACATCCGTTTGGGCTTTCTGTGGAGTGATGTTTACTTCTTTGCCCAGCCTGACCTTGACTAAGTCTTCAAAACCCAATTCAAACTATAACCACGCAGGTCGTCATGCACTGCACTACAAAAAAAAATAAAAAAAAATTTCCAAAAAAAAAAACCAGACCCTTTGCTGGGTTAAACGAAACTTGAGAATCCCGTTTAAACTAACACCATGGCGAGCTTTGATTTCCTCCCAGCAGCAATAGACAGAGCAAAAAGCGGGCATGGCTGAAAGCTCTTTGGCTTGAATCTGTGTCGATAGATACACCTGTAGGTGGATAGGGGACGAAAGTAATCAGTAGTATAATGTAGTAATAAAATATTTGTGTGTTCACAAAACAAAATGAAACATATTTTAACCTATATCATTTTGCAACTACACAGTACAAAAACTGGGGATTAAGACCAATTTTGAAACTGTTAGCAGTACAACACCCATCATTAGGATACAGTGAATACAAACATCACGATTCGAACTGTG
Source organism: Cyprinus carpio (assembly GCF_018340385.1). Taxonomy (NCBI): domain Eukaryota; kingdom Metazoa; phylum Chordata; class Actinopteri; order Cypriniformes; family Cyprinidae; genus Cyprinus; species Cyprinus carpio. The sequence goes on along the minus strand of NC_056585.1, from coordinate 20,828,063 downwards.
TAACTCGGTCTGTGCTACTGTTCTACAGAAGAAACTACGTACTCGGACTCTTACGACGGTGAGACAGCTTGTGGCAGAGGCTATAACATAATGCTAATGTTGATTGCTTCTCGATTGTAACCAGGTTTGACATGCCTACATTCAACTCCAAAGAAGTTAAAGTATGAACACGAAAGCAATGGCAAAGGAGCAACAGCTATTATTTTGAGAAAATTAGTGGGCAACAGCATTCAGCGAAACGAAAACAAACTCTGCGGGACGGTGAGTCCTTTATACCACCAGAATGTGTATTCAGGACTGCTTCACAAAACAAGCCACAGTAAGCGATTTTTAGCTAGTAGTGACATGTTGCAAAAACCGAAACAACAAATTGATAAGCTTTAATCAATTCTTTTGTTAGTAAAGAGTGAATGCAAAATAGTGTTGATGTAATCACCATTAAAGAAAAAATGCTATAGTTTATGGCCAAAATATGTATTAATACAATATTGTGTACCATTTACTCATGTTACTAGTCACTTAATTATATGTTTTTAAAATATCCAATGTAATAGCACCACATTTATTTATTTTCTTGATGGCAATGGTTGGATGTTTCAGCCGGTCAATTAACTCCAGGTCTTTCAGTGCCACAGACACATGGGATTCATCAGAAAAATTCATTTTGATATGGTGATTGTTGCTTAGAGAAAAATTCGTTAAACACATGATACAATGTTGAAAACCAGTATTGCGGTGTGCTTCGCGTTATGAGAAAAAACCAAGATACATTTGATGTCCCCCCAAAGATTCTTAGATGAATAGATAAAAGTTTCAAGAAGGAAACACAGGCATTGTGCTTGTGCGGAAATAGATATCTGTCCACATTATAATAAGTCTCTCGGCTGTCAACTTTATGATCAAATTAATGGGACCATGCTTGCTGCATTGAGTAATTTGTGGTAAAAAATTAAATCTAGTACACGGACCACACAAATTTTTCAATGTTAGTGTGCTTCGCATGTAAAGAAAAATTAATAATCTAAACTAAATAAAAATCCTCCAGTCAGGCATGCGTTATCCTCATAGTCACCAACTTTAGACGACAAACAGGAGGACCAATTTAATTACACACAAAAAATGTAATAATTAATTGGTGAATTTGTGCATTTTTGTGATATTATTTGAAGCGATCAGTTAAGTCGACACCGTGTTGTGAGAAAACTCTCTTAGGATTATACTTTAATTATTCGTTACAAATTCAAGATCTATTATGAGTAAAAAAGAAAAAAAAAATGACCAAATCCATATCATTTACAATATAAAATCGGGCAATGAGACATATTTCCGGTACTTAAAACAATTTTAAGTTTACAATTCGAATAAGCCCGCGTGCTGATGACTGAATCTTATTTATTATGCATCCCTTTTCACAAAAACCCCTTTTTGGCTTTCCATCACAACAGACAGACCAAACATTGTAATAAGTACAAACGATGAGTACAGAAAAATCTGGGCCCACCGATTCTTTTATCAGGTAGTTGAATAAAAAAACAACACAGGAAGATGGGCGGATGGTGTCTGTACGTGGCCTAGTAGGCTCTGGGCTGGATTTTTGCTGGAGGCCGTGGGTGATCTAGGAAGATGATCAGGCTATCGGCAGCTTATTATAATTTTTTTTGTATTCTAGCCATAGGGTGTGTTGGATGCATCACCAAAATGTCAGTAAGAGGTCCTTTGTTTCTTAATAACGGCGTCATAAGATGATCATGACCGATAGGCTGTATTAAATATTCTTTTACCTGCTTTCACAATGATGGGTTGCATAATGGTATTTTAACCTGAAGCATTCACCTGTACTGCCCGCCTAGCACAACTGGAAATGGGCTAAGGGTGGTAAAAAAACAAAAAACCAGACTCAAATAGAATTGAGGACAGCAGATTGAAGTCATGCCTACGATAGGACCAGTCTACCACATACCACCAGACACCAACACACGCACATGAATATATCTATATATATATATACGGTGTCATTCTGACAATAAAAATTAGTCCATACTTGTGAAAAAAACAAGTTCAATTTTATTTTCCATATGTAAGATTTTGAACAAATTTAAACTTCCAGTTAGATATTTAGAATTTCATTGCACCTATAACTGAAATAGTTCAGGTTCTTTATTGTTGTTAATACTGTACTGTGATTTTGGATGTACAGCCTCATGAAAATCCCAATTCCTAATCTCAAAAAAACTTAGCACATTAATCGCCGACCAATTAAAAGAAAAGGTGTTTTTAATACACAAAACAAAAGTCCAACCGGCTAAACGAATTATGTACAGTTATGCACTCCAATCACGTGGTCTGGGATTAATCCTTTTGAAGAACAATGCATGAGCTCTTCAATGCGGTAGCGCCCGTATTCAGCGAATCTGCCGAGGTCAAATCACGCCGTTCGGCTACATGACTGACCGGTAGGTGTTAGTGGAGGACCAGGATGGCCTTCGATTTAGCGGCAGTAAGGCTCAATCCAGAGTGTTGAAGGTATTGGTCTCTCAACTTTCTTTCAAAGTCCCACAGATCTCTATGGGGGTTAGTGCAGGCAGTAGGTGGGCAAGGGTTAAGCACAATCGTCGCTCTTTGAGCCAGTAGATACCGACTGGTCAGTAAGACCATTTTGCAACCGCAGTGGTTTTGGCACTTATGCGCAACGGGGTGACCAGGTCGTGCTGAACCATATATCATAGAATCTACAGGTCAAATGGAAGTTGCTTGAAAATCATTAACTGGCATTTTTACACAGTGTTTTGCACCCCACGGACCATCAACTGAAACTTGGAAAAGTCTGGCACTTCAGGCATGCCCTTCATCTCCGAGGGCCTTGCATTCCGAATGACATGCAAAATTGATCAAAAATACAGAAAAAAACTGTAATATTGTGAAATTTATTACAACTCTAGTTATTACAATTATTACAAAATAATTAGTTTTCTATTTGAATATACTTTAAAAAAAATTATTATTCCTTGATTCTGTGATGCAAAGCTGAATTTTCAGCATCATTTACTCCAGCCTTCAGTGTCCCTGTAAATCCAGTCCAGTCTATCACATGGTTATCATTTAGAAATCATTCTAATATTCTGATTTATTATGAGTGTTTGGAAGCAGTTCTGCGCAAAATGTCTAATATATTTGATGAATAAAAGTTTTAAAAATTACAAACTGAACATTTATTTAAAATAAAAATAAAAAACTTAATAATATATAATACATATTTCTTTACTATCACTTTTTTTTAATCGTTTTGAATTTAACCACCAAATCCTACAGAAAAGAATGCTGAATAAAAAAGATTGATTTATTTAAAAAAAATAAAAGAAAGAAAAAAATTCATTACTGACCCAAATTTACTGACCAGTAGTGTATATTTTTATTACAAAATTGTTATTTTTAAAAAAAAAAGATAGCTTCCTTTTTTTTTTTTTTTACTTTTTTATTCATCAAAGTATCCTAAAAAAGTATCACATGTTCTGACCAGAGTTCTGAAAAAATATTAAGCAGCAGAAACTGGTATCCTTTCACCAAAATTTACTGATAATGAGTCATCATCATATTAGAATGAATGTTTTCTAAAGGATCATGTGATAATGATCCTAAAAATTCAGCTTTGTATCACAGAAATAAATGATGATTTAAAGTATATAAAATTTAAAAACACTTTATTTTAAATTGTAATAATATATCACAATATTACATTTTTTTTTTCTCTCTATTTTTAATCACATATAATGCAGGCTTGATGAAGCAGAAGAAACTTCTTTCAAAAAACATTTAAAAATAGTAATGTTTTCCAAACTTTTGACCTGTACTGTATATATATATATATATATATATATATATATCACACAATATATAATATATATATATATGTGTGTGTGTGTGTGTGTGTGTGTGTGTGTGTGGTGTGTGAGAGAGAGAGAGAGTTTTGTACATCACTTGTAGAAAGATGAACTTGTTAAATAATGATTATTGCTGGTGCAATCATAAAGACTATATAAAACATACGGCACACACACACACACACACACCACACACACACCAACCACACGCGACACACACACACACACAACACACACACACACACCACACCACACACACACACACACACAACACACTCTCTTTTTCCAGGTCAAATACACTTCCTCAAGGCCACATCCTATGATTTAAACAAAGTGGACAAGTAAGCACAGACTCATTGTTGGAATTTTTTCTATTATGTTCACCTATCTGTTTTAATATGTCTATGGGCATGGAAAAAAGCGTATTTATACTTTTACGTCAACATATAAAAAAGAATGGATGCTGTTTACTTTATACACCTTGCTGTGGATATTATTTTATCCATGTAGAAGAAAACTACTACTGGTTTTTTTCTTCACTTAAGCCACACATGATTTTGGATAATGTATAACAAAAGGCAAAAGCTATAGACATTAGCATTGGACATTAGAAATCATTCTATCTGACTACATTTGCGCAATATTACACCCACATTTTACCATCCAAAACACCATCTCCGGATGATAAAAGACATTCCTTCTCAATGAATATCTTCAGAAACATTAGGGAAGTAAAATGGGGTGCGAATGGCAATTTGTTGACTTTAAGAGAGATCTTGAATCAGTAACACTGCTTTTCAGGACTAGAGGACTAAAAGGTCCATTAAAGGAACTGTTCACCCAAAATTAAACCAAAGAGTCCAAAGGTCCCCAAAAACACAAAAAGAGTCCCAAACCAAACACTGACAAAAACATTCACAATAATCCACAAGTAATTCACATGACTCCAGCCCCATCAATTTAAACGAGTTGTGAAATGAAAAGCTGCATGTAAGTAACAAACCAATCAATAAAACATTTGATCTTTAATCTGTTGCTTCTAGCTAAAATAAATATATCCATAATATCGCCTTCTCTTGAAAAAGAAAAAAAAATGTATAGAGATATATGCATAGATCAAGCACAGCCAAAAACAGTTCTAAACAAATATGTTGGTGGATTTTAAAGTGAGAAGACAACAGAGGATGGACTTTTCACTGGAGGAAGTGATATTACTGGATTGTGAATTTGTATTTATTTTTTGTGCTGCCGGAGGCAACGGTTTTAAAGTAAAAATGCACTTGATCTTGTTTCTAACAGACTTTTTCACTTCACAAGACTTACTTGTGGATTATTGTGATGTTTTTATCAGCTGTTTGGACTCTCATTCTGGTGGCACCCATTCACTGCAGAGGATCCATTGGTGAGGAAGTGATGTAATGCTAAATTTTTTCCAAATCTGTTCCAATGACCCAAAGATCCCACCCTCAGGCTATCCAAGGTGCAGATGAGTAATTTTTCAACAAATTTTTATTTTTGGGTGAACTATTTTTTTTTTTTTTACCAAAACGGTGTTTAATGTGCAGTTTAACATGAAGCCACTAGGAGGCGCTACACAATATAGCTGGCAATATATTCCAGGTTTGCTAATAAATGTGTTTTTGAAAACACATTATGTATTTTCTTTTTGAAAAAAAATATAACTATACTGATTTTACTCTAAGCACAAGATCACTGTATGTCACAAATTTCAAACATAAGGCTTTCAGACAATAAAGAAACCTTTCAGAGGTATTATGCACAAGTCAATATGGCATTATTTAAGACAAAATATACTAGAAAAAAGATAATTTATCAATAATTGGCAGAGGTCTACAAGAATTTTTCCACACAAACCCATCAGCTATGTGAAGGTCATCATATACATTCTGGGAAGCAGAAATGCACAGATGTGCACGTCTGCAAATCGATTGCACTATACAGCAAAAAAGCTAGCCTGTAATTGAAAGGGCCTTTAATGTGGGATTGGCTGGGTGGGCTGTGTGTGAACCTACACTATGTGTGAGGTGTACGTCTATGATCATATGCTTCTCCCAGAATCTCAAACAGATGCTATGGAGTTACACAGAGACTAGGAACTAAATATGCACAAAGTAGAAAGGGCTGTTTCTTTAAGTCATTGTATCAGTCATGGAAAAAATAAATATATAACTGAACATAATCACTCTAGGGGTGGGCTTTTCATTATTCATCAGCCTTCTTGCAGCACAGCCAATCTCCCAAATGGCCTTCTTTTTGTTCGACTCTAAATCTTAAAAAATGGACTGGGTCACAACAAGCACATACATCTCAACTGTATTTCCTCCTCCTTCTCCACAAACACTTATACTGCTGTATTGTATAATGGGTGCTTTATCTTAGGTCTGACCCTGTCAAGAGAGTGCAATGGATGCCTGATGCTGCTTGTTTAGTAGCGCTGATTTGTCGCATAACACTAAGCAAATATTTGAGCACCTGAAAGAAAACATTTGGGATTTTTTCAAGCTCTCAAATCTTTTAAATCTCCTCCTCTCTACAGTTTTGGTCCAGCCTTGATGCTATATTGCAACCCGCCAGTTAAAATCAACTGCCAGCTTTGACTTGTACTAGACAGTCACAGCCCCGAAGAACTATTTTTTTAAAATCTGTTTAATTTGTCAGATACCATAGAAACATGGCATTTCTGAAATGTTAAGTGCTGAGTCCACAAGAGTCATGATGATTACCTAAACAGTCTTATGAATTAAATAGTAGAAACAATTTACAAATTAAAAAAAATGAATAAATATAAAACAAACAAATAAATAAATGTAAAAAAGTATCAGTTTACAAATGAAAATATGAAAAATAAATCAAATAAAATATAAATAAATGGAAATCAATAGTAGACAATTTTTACAGATTTGAAATAACAATAACAACAACAAAAAAAAAAAAAAATAAAATGTAATTTTTTTCCAGTCTGAAGTACCACCTTCATGAAATGACAGACCCCCCACCCTATTTAACCACGAGAAGCTACGCAACTGCCAAAATTGTTGTAAAAATAAAACCAATAATACAGTGTAAATAATAATAATAATAATAATAATAATAATAATAATAATAATGTACTGTAGGCAATTATGTTCAAAGATATGTAAAATCAATATGTTGTCTTATAAAGTTCCTTTTTGTAAATGTATCTGTTTGATTTACTCATCTACCACAAAAACTGTCTTTAAATGTCTTCATTTACTCTTTTATTCTCAGTCTTCTATATGGTTATTATTTTATTATCTGTCTTCTACATCTGCATGTTAAGTATTGTCCTTCTGTCATGTGCATGTGAGGTCTAGCCAGTGACAAAAGGGTCAGGGTCTCCTTACTTGCAAATGCTGTTCTCGGCGTCCTCCAGACCAAAGCGAGGATCAAAGGTCAGCTGGATCCTGGAACTTTCCGTGACTGCCACCAGCCGCCACACTATAAAACTGTATTCCGGGGATAAGTGTTGGGGGAAGTCAGGACTTTGAAATAATTCCATCCCCAGTGGACACTGACGACCTTCTCGTGTTGAGACTCATGCACTCATACAGAACAGAGAGAAGGGGAAAAGAGGTTTATTACAACATTTTTGAATCTGCATAACTCATCAGAGTGGCGAAAGAACACACTATACAGTCATTAGTGAATAGTTTCTTTCCTTTTTTTCTTAATGCAAAATTAACATCAAAAAGGATTTAGCTTCTACTGTTTCACATTAAAACCCAAATAATATGGATTATAAAGTTCATTGTGCGAATACTAAATCATTGATCACACAAAGAAAGGATGAATCAAACTCAAGGCTTCTGTTTTTATTGAGCAATGATTGACTGTAAACCTGATAATCACATTAAGGGACTGATAAAAGGAAACCACGGAAATGATTTTGCCTTGTCAATACCATAAAACCAGCAGAATGATGTTCTACCATTTGCTACCACAGCATACACTTAATGAACCCCTGTGCATCAAAGCAATATTGTGCTTTGATGTTGCTTCACCATAATAGTTTGCCGTTATAGATCTAGATAAGAAACAATCAGTAGCTATAAAGTTTTATTTATAGTGACACTTCAGCTGGCAATGACCTTCCTAGTTGTAGCACTAAGATAAGAATTAAAGCTATATGTCGAAAAACATTGTTTTTGGGTGATGGAAACTTGTGAAGGCTACTAGGAAAGATTGTTCTGCTACAATCAATTTTATCTTTAAGAGCTCTGGTAGTTTAACAGTTCAGAGAAATGCAAGGCTGAAGAAGTCATTTTGAGTGCTTCAGGTTTAGCAGCATGAAAGAGGTTAAGGTATGCCAAGAGTTTTTGTCATTTAAAGTTCAGAAATTATTAGATACTGGTTTTACTTGCTACTACTCTGTATGACAAGATTTACAGAGTTGCCCCCCCCCCCCCAGAGGAAGACAAATATAATGTCTTCTTCAATACAGCACAAATAAAAGCACCTTTTACCTGCAGCTTTGCCAGGAAGAGAAAATGAGCTCATAGACATACATACTGTGCTGACTTCCAAAGATTTTCACTTAAAAACTGTTTTATCCAAAGGTCATTCTTAACTCTTAAATCCATGTTTCACACTGTTGTTCTATGTTAGTAATTAATCTTGTATAGTCCGGATTTAATAGGTTACATTCTTTATTTTTAAAGTTAATATGCCTATTTGCGTTTATGGGATTAAAAACATTGATGGGACAAGTACAACATGCAACAAGCACACAAATGATAAAACAGCAACCAGAAAACACTTATTGTTCAAAAGAAATGTTGCCATGCATATCTGCACTGGGTTAAGTCTGTTCGTTTGCAATTATTACCCAAAAATTAACTGTTTATTCAGACACAGAAACAATTTTTGTGTGGAATGTAAAAGACGTCTGAATCACTTATTGTAACCACTAAGACATAACAACACAATGCCTTCAAAATTTAACATCACAATGTTTCACAATATATAATTTCAGCATTCAGATTTTATAACCCAGGGTCAAGTCAAAAGACGTCTGAATCACTTATTTTGGTAAAAACCAGCCTTTACCTGGGGTTTAAAAGGACATTAAGCCAGGGTTAAGTGGGGTAAGAAAAGCCTACAAGTCTTTCTACATGTGCTGATGCCCTTTAGCCAACATTTCTCAAGAGTTACATCACAGCAAAGAGAACTAATAAAGAACCAGCCCTGAAAAATACTGTTCCAAACAAGGCAAAAACAGTTCTTAGGAAGGGATGCTTGTTTTCCTGTCCAATAAAATGTTATTGAATTCTACAAGAGGACTGAAATCTACCTTATCCTGTTGTACTAGGTTCAGAAAAGATGTTTGATGCAAACAGACAGCTGATGAAATGCAACACCAGTGCTGTTTTTTTACAGGCCTGTCACATTCAGAGCCCACCCCAAGGGAATTACACACAGATTTTTTTTTTTTCCCACGCTCCACTCACACACACCACACAGCTCCCTCAAATTGTGCGACAGAGCCAGAGTGTCAACATGTATGGTGATCTGTTAGAGTGATAGACCAGAAAGAGCATTACAGATCTGAATTACTTAACACTGGAACTATTCACCTTCAAAAGTAACAAAATCCCCCAGCATTTTCCCGTGTGCTGTATTTGCAGATATCAATACACAACGTATGATCAGCTTTTTAAAAAAATGAGTCATTGCTACCTTTCCAGGAAGTGATAATTATCTTGTTAGCACAATGGAGGTCCAAAAAAATCAGGTTGACCTTCTCTGTATAGACAAAAATACTCAGACATCTTCTGCATTTTCCACAGAAGAAAGAAAGTTCTTACAGGTTTGGAACAACATTGGGATGAGTAAATGACAAAATGTTCATTTATGAGTTTTTGTTTTTCTTTTCTTTTCTTTTTTTTTTCATTAGGATTGGCGAATTATCTTATTTATCCCTCCCACGGTCTGGATGACAGATCCCATCACAAGCAGCAGTTAATGCTGAATGATGTTTCAGGAGTCACTGGAAGAGAAATGACTGAACCACTGGGGTTTTGAAAAGTTCCTGGGGAACAGCTTTTTAACCCCCGAGGTGTGTTCGCAACCACAAGACACAGAAATTTGATCACTCTGACATCTGTTACTGAAGCAAAGAGCAGAACAGAGAAAGAAAGAGATAAAAAAGAGAATCTGGTTAGAACATCAAATTCCAGTATGTTTGACTAAGACTCTGTTTATAATAGGCAGGAGGAAAAATTTAGAGTGGAAAAAAGAAAAAAAGACAACTGATATCATTTCTCTCTGTAAACATGACAGAGGTCTGCTTTGATTGTCTCTTTCTCATGTTTTGTTATTAATTGCACTCTGGGGAGGAGATGTGAAAGACAATACACAAGTCACTTTTAAATAGACTAACTTTGTGCACATCCGAGAAGTACCCCCCTTTCTGAGCTCGACAAGCAAGAAACCTTAGCATGCCCAACAAACAAGGTTCCAAGATACAATAGACACCTTGGTCAATGTTAGGGAGGTAAAGCAAGATCATTTCTTGCTCTCCAGATTTGAGGAGCATTTTATGTGTAACAAATCCAAACAACAGAGCCCGAGGCCCATGGAATAGTGTTAACACCTCAGATCTGTTTGCAGCACAAGCCTAAACACCCTTTATGGACTCAGTTTATATATAACAGATCATGAGTCCGGCAGCAGCTGCCAAGATCTTTGAAGTGCCTTGAAATAAGAAAGAGCCTTTCCGCAGCATGTTTACAGCATTTTGCCCAGGTTGACTGGCAGCTTCTTGTCAAGCTCTGTATTAATGGTTTATAATTCTCTTAGGTTTCTGGCCATTATGTCATGCCCTCTCTTATTTGGGCCTATGACTGTAACTTCTTGGAAGGAAAGATAAGGTGCATTCCTGTTCTCAAAACGCTAATTGTAACAGGAGCAGATGTATCTGTATCTATTGGAAAGTGGAGTGGAGCATTAGTCAAGCACCCTGCAATCATTCAGAATTAAACGAATACCACCAATTTAATTTTCAATTAAATTCAGAATTCGATTCTAAGTTTATTTGTCTAGTGCTTTTCACATTACAAATCGTTGCAAAGCAAAACTTTACACAGAAAATTAAGTTTCTACAATATATTTAGTAGCAGCTTAATAGTGGTGACTGTTATTTAATGTACATATGGCAGAAATGTACAGAAAAATCTATTAAGACGTAATCAAACAGACGATGAAACACTATTAACAGCACTTATTAAATATCCAGTCCGCTCCATTCCAAAACAAGCAACCATGGTACACTTCATTTCCTAGATTTTTAAAATGTTCCTGTATTTTTTTTTTTAGGTATCTGAAGAATGTGGTGTGACAAAATGCATTCTTCATACACACTCTTAAAAAATAAAGGTTTCTTTAATTGGAATATATGACTTCATTAAGTATCTGGAACATCTATAGAACATTTCTACTGTACAAAAGGTTCTACACACATTTAAAATGGTACTTTTAAGAACTCTTGACTGGAAGGATATTTGGAAACCCAAAATTGTTCTTCTGTGGCAGCGCTGTGAAAACCCTTTTGAAAGCTTTCATTTTAATAGTGTATATAGATGACTTATCAGACTAAATTATCTAATTGTTTGTTTTGTCGCGAAACTTGAAAACCCTCCACGTGTGACTGCACTTAATTCAAGCTCAGTAAAATTAATCTTCCTGTCAATCCAATTCAAATTTAACTTCCTGAGGTGCAAGGAAAATTAAATTTGTATTCACAGTTTATTATTAAAAAGAACCAATATAATTTGTGCAACCTTGGATTTAGTAACATTCTGTTATTTACAACCACAACAAACCATTTTAAATGGTGCTGATAAGACTACCGTCCCAAAGAGTCATAACACAGCTGTTGTTCATTAAGATTTTCCATTAAAAATGTAAAACAACAGCACATTTTTGACCTGATAATTAAACAAGGAACAGTGAGTTTTTACATGCAGTTTAACGAATGAGCTCTTAAACAGGAACAAGGTAATTATACACCACTGCATGCCTCTGAGAAACAACCTGCACATAATTTCTTGGCAAAAAAAAAAAAAAAAAATATAATAATAATAAAAAAAAAGAATAAATAAATGTTAAACAGTAAGTGAAAGGGATAAGCTTAAATACAAAAATATAAGTGCAGGAAAAACCAAATACAGTAATGACTTATGTCCACTGACCAAATCAAGGTTTGTCATTAGAAACTCAACTTCAACCTTGACACTAACATTTTTCCTTGTTTGATTTTTGAAATTTAGGTTTGGTAGAGATTGAGAGAGTTCATGTGTCTGTGCTTTGAGATGACCTCATCTCTGGGTTTTTGGGAAATAATGTCATATAATGATCAGAGGCTGGGCCCCCTGTGAGTGCATTACCTCAAACATGACTTTTCCTTGACCCACTTTCTCTTTTTTTCCCCCTCTTCTCTTTCTCCTGAGGAGAGAACTACACTGATTAAGGCAGGAAGCTGAGCATGAATAAATAAGGGCTCACAGTGCTACCATTGTGCCTTGTTCACATATTAGACCTCCGACTGAGTCTGGAGTTAAAATTAACCTGGCGAACCGTTAGAAACAAATGATGGCACAGACACATAGGGCGAGCATGTGCGTCTGGATGTGTCTAAATACAAAACAAAAACACTGACAAACAAGAAACACATTACTCTTTAACACACCAGTGACACCAAACAACCTCAACCTAATGTGTGAAAATGTTTAGGCATTACATCATAAATATGTTTACTACTACTAAACAAATTCTAGCAGACTTGAAGGGATAAAAAAAAAAAAAAAAAAAAACTATATTTGAAGGACACAGAGTGCCCATACAACAACTGGACCTCCACTGAACTTTCATTATATAGACAAAATGAGATAGAATATCTTTTTATGTTCTACACACAGAAGAAAGTAAGCCATAAAGGTTTGGGACGACATGCAGGTAAATGATGACAGAATTGTGTTGACATTTTGGGTAAATACTACTCCTCTAATTTTGACAGTGCACATTTAGGAAAACACACTAACATTTAGGCTTCAATTTAAAGAGAAATGCAGTGAGGAAAATGTTGTTACTTTTAGACGGTCTTGTTGCGACTGAAACCAAAGCTCTGGCCAATTTGCCTTTCTCAGTCCACTCTGATCAGGTTTTAATAAAATGTTTGGGGTTCAGAGAAACTGCAGTGTAACTGCTCACAGAAAAGAGCATTACAATCAATCGAGCTCTTAAAACTCTTTCGAAAAACCTCCTGTTGCCAAATTTGGCATAATAGCACTACATTTCACTCAATTCATATTTCCCAGTTGTCTGGCAGAAGGCCTTGATGTCCATATGTATTTCACTCTAGAAAGTTCATGCTGAGAGATCGACGCTAGTGCCCGTAACAGCGTTTAACAACATAAAGTGGCTAAGTTTCTTATTCCAAGGGACTTGTTTTGAACGCTGACTGTGTTTTTAATCCCCCTATTATGTCGGAAGCTGGCTGCACCGGCTGGTTTAAAACTATACCCCACACTTACCATTTCCCCCCTGTGTGCATGCTGATTTTACCCCCCTGCATTTAAGTTGCTCCTACATCTGCTCATGGTTAAGGGTTTGCAGGTGGTAACTACAGGTGCTGTAAATTCCAGTTCTGGCTTTTTCATTATTTATTGCTTTAAGGTTTACAGTTGGGCAGCAAGGAGAAGGAGAGAAAAGGAAAGAGTAGTGGGGGAGAGGACAAGTGAGGGGAACCACAGCATTGGCATTTATCATACCATTAAAAAATAATTTGGCTTCAAAAGCGTTTAGACCTTATTTGGAATGTTTCAATCTGCCGTGCAGATGCTCCGTATGGAGCGCTCACCACAGGAGTGTTTGATGCTTGACCACTCACTGAATTGTTAGGTTCCTGTTGGCCATTTAGCATCACCTAAGAGGCAAAACCTTTTTTTTTTTCCAATATGTTTAATTTCTTTTCACAATATATATTATATAGGCACATGCTTACTAACCAAGACACTGTATAAGTTCAAGGTAAAATGCATCAAACCTTTAATTTTTTTATTTTTATGGATCAATTCTCTAAATTCAGAATCATCTGTCTGCAAACCTGCAATCAGCAGCAAAACGTCAAGGTTTCAGTCACAGACCAACACGCAAGAGGCAACTGACTGACATTGTGACAGACGTTCTTTTTAACCCAGGGCACAAATAACACTTGACACCTTGACAGTCTCTCTGGCACATACATTATGTGTTATATAAAAGAAAAACAAAAAACAAAATCTCTCCAATAATGGTATTTATTTTCGTTTTTTTTTTTTTTTTGTTTTTTTAAATCTAAATTCAACAAAGATCTATGCATGGTCTTTTCACAGTGCTGTGTTGGGCTTAATAAAAGGACAGTTGACCTAAAAATGGAAATTCTAATTTTCATAGATTCATGTCTCATGTATTTATCTTCACGCAGGTTTAAATTATTTTCTTGTGTCGTAAACTCTTACCAAACTTTACAAAAAAGGTATGTAAATATATAGGAAGTAATACAAAAGAAATTCAATAGCGCTGATTTCACCACATTTCAGGTGTGTGTGTGTAACGACTGACCACATTTTTTCCACTGCACCACAAAGCTTCTGACAAAGCTTCAGAAGGCTTGGAATTATAGCAGATATATTACGTACATTTAAGCTATGTTTTGCAATCTGCCAGCTCCTGGACACCATTTATTTTCATTGTAAGGTAAAGAGCAGTGAACATTCAGCTTAAACTTCCTTGCGTTCCACAGACTAAAAGAAAATCATACAGTTTTAGAACTGTTTTTGGGTGAGTAAACAGTCCTTTTAAAAGCAAATTTTTTTCTGGCAACCCTTACAATCCTGATGAATCCGGGCATTTGTCTATTTTTTTTTTTTTTTTTTAGCAAATAAATTGTGGTAAAGAGCAAGGTCAAGTGAAGCTTGGCTAAGCTAAATCCCTTTAAATGCTGTGTGAGCATAAGGGCTGCTGTTGTGTCATCACATGCGGCATCCAAACAGAATCCTGCAGGCACTTCTCCAAGACCCGATTAAGATCCTAACAGGCCACCAAAACCTTCCCTCTCCACAGCTCACAGAATGAGGCTCATCCATTAACACGTTCTCTCGTCAGAGAGCTCCGTTAACATCCGCACATGCTATCGTATGGCCAATGTCGACACTGAACTATCCCACTTGGTGTGCGTGGGTGTATATAAAACTGTGTGTATGAATGTGTTGTTGTTTGGGAAGAACTTGCCCGACAGGAAATTTGATTCTGAAGTTAGCATGACTGTTCCCTCTGTCCGTCTCTTCATAAGCTTTTTCTAATGTCTCACTTCATGTGGTTTATTCTGCTGAACAGCTAACTGTGAGCTTAAGCTCGTCATTGTTAAAATGATTATCAGATCAAGTATCATCAGGGAGATACATTATTTCTTCAAATTCACCTTACTCACGCTTTATGCCAGATCTAAAATTAACAGCCAACAAACTGGGGGGAAAATAAAAGCATGTTGAAATGAGACACACTGTAAGTCATGCACATTCCCACAAACCATTACGGTGATCCACTGCTTTCACACCTCTGTTCTTTGTAGATTTGTTTTATAGGCAACAGTAAAAGCCTCTAATTTCTTGTGGGCTATAATTAAAACAACATTTTATTATAAGTACATTATTAAGGGGCTCTGTTATTCTTATTTTGCCAAGCATTAAAAGTCTCCCTTATGTCATTCCAACACTGTATGACTTTCTGCTATGAACACAGAAGACGTTTCTGAAGAAACAATGGCAGTCCAAACAACATTGGATCCCATTAACTTATCATAAAATAAAATAAAAAGAGAGATTTTCGAACATACAGAAACTAACAAAGGTTTGGAACAACATGAAGGTGAGGTAATGATGACAATTTAAATGTTTTCAGATGAACACTACCTCTTTTAAAAGTGTGTACCACTAGAGGCAACCAAAAAAAAAAAAAAAAAATTATCTATAATAATAAAAAAAAAAAAAATTGTCTTCCTAAACATTCCTTCAATCTTTTGCCTCATTTCTCCATTTCAGTTTGACTAGTTTTATTACAGGTAGCCCCACACCTAAATTTCCCTAATTGGAGCAATTAGACAGACATTTTTTTTTTCTCTCTCAAGTGACATGAAGTCAAACACTTTTTAGGGGGAGACACTTATAGATGGCTCTGCATATTAATGTAACCTGGGTCAGGACATTTTTACATTACACGTCAAGTGAAAGAGAGACTATTGCTATTTTACATTACCCAGCTAGTCTAAAAACAATGTTGCCTGAGTTTAATGGTTTTGTATGAGGGAAAGTTACAAGAATACAAACATCCCTATTTAAACTAGCCAACAAGACCAAACAGGATATCTTTGTGGCTTTTCTCAAACAAAGCGTGTGTCTATTTGTGTCGTGTGTGAAACAAACTTGAATTAAACCCTTCCCGACTTGTCAGCTGCTTGCATACTTGTGTTTGCGATTCTGGCCACACGCACAAGGCTTGCTCATGTTGTATACAGACCACATCCTTTAACAATTTGGTGGAGGTCTTCAATTAAGCAAAACACGTGTGCGTTTTATGGTGGTATTCTCTAATGGACGTCTGGTGTACTGCCTGTCTCTTGCTTACTTTCACCACAGTGCTCTGTTTACCATAGACACGGCTTTGGTACTCTGTAACTTACCTCGGAGCAGAAGGGCCTTGAATTAGACATGACATCATCTGTGAAATAGCAGAGGACAGTCAGCAATCAGGACTAATAGGGTATCTCTGAGACAGGTAGCCATTGGGTTTTTCTCATAAAATGTAGGCTGTTTTAACCGCTGGCTTCCCTTATAAAGGGAATGTTCCTTTTATTGGTGCTTTTGAACATTTTTATTTTACTCCCCATTAACATTTTGGATTGAATTCAACTTTTAAAACTGGAAGAGGAAATTTTAATAAAAAATCAAGGTCTATATTATGCCAAAACATATACTCTCTATTTGCATCTCTAAAGATTTCTGTGAAGAAACAGAAACTTACAAACAGGTACCGTGGAAATACCTTGTTATTTGAACATGACAATGGTTATACTATTGTTATCTTTAAATAATCGAATCCACCTTAAAACAATCTGACATAGGCCTTAAGGAAGGGGTTGTTTTTTGTTGATCATGCATTCCAAACCAATAATCTCCCTATGGATTTGCAATATTCCCTATAATTGTTATCATACCTGATGAACTTTTTGGATAAAATCTTTAAAATCTGTAGCTCAGTCACTGTAATTCATAATCAAAAGTAATTATGCATCAATATTGATTTTTTAAACGTTGCTTTGTGAAAGTGAACCAGACCCAGAAGTTCAACACTGTGCAATTTAGTCCCATTTTTGGAAACAACAAAAACATACAAGTCTGAAAATGGCTTTAGTACCCAGTAGTTGTACTAGTCCATAAATGGACTGAGCTAATTAAGGGCCATGTGTCAGCTTCTGAGTTCTTACCACACAAACCAGCTCCATTCTTAGACGGGAAACCATTCTCATCAGGGTGGGTGGCCACATTAATGTCTCAAACCCCCTCTAATCTCATACTGACCTGCCAGAGTCATTCTGAGGATAAACTTTCATATAACAGCAGAAATCGCTGGCAAGAGACGACACACCAGCTGCTACAATAAATGAATTCCCATGTCTGCCGGTACTTAAGAACAATACTCACCTTTTCACTGAATCTTTATCTCACCCTCTCATAAACACACGGACAGGCACATCTGTATCTGGGCCCAACACAAAACTCAGACACAAGACATTCTCTTGAAGGTTTTTTTCTGCCACCAGCTGTGCTGGTCCTCTTGTGGAATGGCTGCAGGGCTCCCAATGTAATCCCCTCTGTGATTTGGGGTGCTACATGAGTGTGTGTGGTGTGAGTGTGGTGTGTGTGTGTGTGTGTGTGTGTGTGTGTGGTGTGTGGTGTGTGTGTGGTGTGTGTGTGTGTGTGTGTGTGTGTGTGTGTGTGAGACTGAGCTCTCACAAGCTTTACTGCAGTAATGCAACTCTCCCCAGCAAACACAGTCCATCTCAAAACCACTTTTTAAATTCAACTTAAAAGTTTTGATAAAGGAAAAGCTACTGTATAAGCCCCTACCGTCTGTTCCCTGTACTCCAGCTGTCTTTGAAACACAAGAATGTTCTGTGTGAACAGCCGCTAAGAAATGCACCTGATTCTGTTTGGTGGACCATAATTATACAGGACTCCCTTTAAAAGATAGTTCACAAGAAAAACAAAAAAATCTGTCATCATTTACTCACCCCCATGTCATGGTCCATATACATGCAAGCAAATGTTAACCAAAAACAGTATGGTTACCAACATTCTTAAGAATACATTCTTTTGTGTTCCTCAGAAGAAATGTTGAAGAAAGCGGATTGTCATCCCTTTACATTTGCACATCCCCAATGTTAAAGAGGTTTTTTGGTTGTTGTTGTTGTTGTTACGGCTGAATTACTGAGGCATATCCACCAAGAGTCCCTATGAATATAAAGAACATTAGGGCTAGACTACTGCTAGGAAATTTTTATAAAAGATATATTAATATTCTCTAATCAATACTGAGAATAATGTTTTCCAACCAAACTAAATTGTTTTACAAGATTTGGAAACAAGACATTTTACAAGGGGTTTAGAAGAGAAATGAGCATAACAACAGTTACTACAGTGGGTTGTCTGAGCTATAGTATATAAAGTGACAAATGTAAGTATTTATCAGGTAATCAGCCAAGATACAGATCTGGGCTTTTAATGCCACACTTACTATTTAGTAATATCACGTTAAGACATGTGCAATGCCCAGCTGTTGGTGTATACGCTATTGACTTGTTTAAAATCATATATGGAGCCAAAGAAAATCTATGCACATCTAGGCAGATAAACCATTAAAATCCCCAGTGATGCAACTTTACTTTACCAAGCACAGTCACCAAACTAAGCATCCCATTTCAATGAGAGTGGATCGGTCACTCTGCTAATAGCATTTCACAAACCGACCCAACTAATGGTTAAACATACACTAAAACATACAGGTAGACACACATAGCGTTCACATTCACTGACTTCTGCTATGCTCAGCATGCACACATACCACGGGAAGAATGGTCCAGACGTTTACAATGAACCAGCTGAACTTGTCTTTGTGGATGGAGGCTATAAAGTACATTTGAGGGGTGATTGTCATGAAACTGCAGTTTTTCTTAAACACAGATGAAACTTATGTAAATCATTATGTATAGCACATAAAAGTTTCCTTAATGTGCACAGTGGAACAAGGAAATGATTTAATACTAATTATATAGCTAAGGACAGATTAATAAAAGCTTGGATTCGCTTTTAACTGTAATGTTTTCCTGAATCTGCTGAGTCAGAAAAAACAGGAGATAAAGGGTTTTAAATAAATAAATAACTTAAACACTTTGTGTCTGATTGCATTTTAACACTTACACACCATTTAGCATAAGAGTGACCCTGATCTGTCAGATGCTTGCTGTTAGTGGTGACAGATAACAAAACAAATGCTGAGATCAAGTGTGACTGATAGGTTCCCCAAAACACCCATTAAACTGTAAAAAAAATCTGGATAACAGAAAACACAGACATAAAGAGAAATGCTAATTCATCAATTAATCAACTCGTAGTTTAAAAAAAAACAACTTAAATTGTGGTAACACAATACACGTTTTAAAATTTTTTTTAATTCACACTTGTGCTAGCATTTTAGATCGACACCATTTGAGTCCATACTTCACAACACTTAAGCGTCACTTTAGTCGATACTTACTAATCAGGCTTAGACTTTTGCAAAAGCTCTTATTCAAATCTTAGTTCTATACATACGAGCCCAGGTGTTTTAATTGTTTGCATTAGAAAGCAGCAATCCAGAACATCCAATGATTGCTTTAAATCTCCATGTAATCTCTTTAGTCCTATCTTGATCGTGTGCATCCATCTCAACTCAAGTGAAATGCCTTGGAAGGCAGATGTTCGTTCCACTTTTTGATTACCTTACTTTTTTTTTTTTTAAAAGAGACATTCTTTCACAAATGCCCTTAGTTCTCAAAAGCATTCTCGCATGAACTGATTGAATGATTGTTCCCTCTAAGCTGCGCGCGCGCGCGGCCGCGCACTCTTCCACCCGCCGCGCAAAAGAATCTCCGCGCACAAAACCTAATGAGTTTGGAAAAGCCCTTTGCGAAAGCGAATGAATGATGCTCGATAACCGCTACAGAGTTGGTATCACGATAGAGTTTAGAACCGTGAATGTGGTAGTTTCATCGAAACGGAATGTTCGTCAACATGTTCGCTGTAACGAAAACAGAATTTTTTAATGGTTTTGCGTTTCAAATCGTGCGCCGAACTGTGCAAACGTGCAATGCTTGACATAAAACGTCATCACTGTAATTAAAGAAGAGCGGGCCTTGATTAAGTACTTGGAAACATCGGATTACTGGGGCAATTGTAACAAAAATCAGAGACATATTACAGTCCCACACGGTTTAGTTTAATAGGCTAAGAATTGACAGTTCAACCAGTTTTTTTTTTTTTTATATTTTAATATTTAACTTATCAAGCTCTTTTAAAATGCCTTCAGTTTCGTTCTATTCCTAATCATTTTAAATGCTTCAGTTTCTATTCTATTGCCTAAAGGTTAAATCTGCAATTTCTATCAGGTTAATCTTCATTTTCTAGTCTATTCGAATTCAATCATTTTAAAACAATGCTTCAGTTTCTATTGTTCTGTCTATTCTGCTCTTCTATTCTATCTAATTGTATCAGTTTGAACTTCAGTATGTGTTTTGAGATATTATGTTAGGCCATATTATAAACCTTAAATGAGTCTCTGCTCAGGCAAAGGATGTATTTATTTTATCGAAAATGCAGAAAGAAAAAAACAAGTATATTTGACAGATGCAATTCTGACTAGTGGTTTTTTTCATGTTTTCATCACACAAATCAGCATTTATTCCCGAGGATCAAAGCTTGAATTTCACGACATCATACCTCCATCCTTCAGTAGGTCATATTATCTTAGACAATCATTCTCAATGCGCTGATTTAACTATCAGGTGTGGAATCTGTTGCTATATCGTTAATAATTTTTACTTATTTTTCGGTTTTTTTTTTCTTTTTGGCACATGTATACTTTTTTGCTTTGATTCTTAGATATAATGGGTAAAAGAACAGGCATTTAATTCCAAAATAGTAACTCTTGAGTCTAAAAAAATGTGCTTTTACTTTATTTTATTTATCCATTAAACACATTCTTCCTGAATAAAGTTAGCCATAAGTACACTTTTTAGAAGTTGTAACAAACAAATTCTCTATGAAACACTGTCCTTGATTCCAAATATCCCCAAACAACCTCACCAAAAAAATTTAAATCAGCACACATTTCCAAGCACTGATAAAAATCTGAATGCTTTCTGAACACTGAAGCAGATAATGAATGCGAAAATTGGTTTCTTCATAGGATAAATTATATTTTAAAGTTTATTAAATGAAAACTTTAAATTGCAATAATAGTTCCACAGTCCCCTTAAGTTTTTATCAGGTCGATCACACTGTTGATCATTTGTCCAGGTCAAATCAATACAAATGAGCATTCAAAAGGTAAAAGTTACACAACACTTTTTTTGATGTGCGCCTGTACCAGTAACATATTGGCCGAAATGTCCGCACCAATATAGGAGAACAGTGATTGCTCAAAGCAAGACACAAAAAATTAACATTGTACAACCAACCATCCAAATGATGAAAAAAAACGAAAAGAAAAAAAAAAAAACCTTTAGGGATGATTTCAGTAACTCTTGAACTCGACACCTGGTTTCCTTGCATAACATCCAGTTGGTTTAGTCGTAGAGTGAGCACAGATACACTGCAGGAAATGGATTCACTCAACTTTGCCAAATTCTCCTGAAAGAATTCACTTTAACAGTTTAAATCCCATTACTGCAACAGTTGTGGGAACAGAGATGGTCCCTTAAATTGGTGACAGAATGCAATGTGAAACATGTACACACCTCAGTGAATGCGAGCTGTTGCCTGGCATCTCTCTTAGCCGGTGGGGCCTTCCCGCCTTGAGTTAGTGCTGTCATTCCGAAGGAGCTATGAGAGGCTTTTTGAAGCAGATGTCCAACGCGAGGGGGGTGAGACAACTTCACCTTCGGTGCTTTAAGCCTAATTTTATCCCAACTATCGTTCTGACACACCATTTTGGATCACCCCCCCCCCCATTAGCCATAAAATATATACACACCAAGATACAGAGATCAACAGTAAAAATAAAAAAGCATAGTCTGTTATAAATACACACCGACTAACCCTCAGGATTTGAATCAGTGGATAAGCTCATGGAAGCCAGCTTTTTTTTGTCAGTATCAGCATGCATTCTACTTATAAGTGCTGCAGTCCTACTATGTCACAAGCCAATGAGAATTTAACAGCCCATTAGGGATTGGACACTAAATTAATGGGCTTCTAAATGTGTTATCAGCATCCTTCATCCAGTGGGCACTGATTATGTAGTCTTTATCAGATTAGAAAAGACATCAGGCAGAGGAACTTCAAAATGGCTAAAAATTCAGTATGTGGCATCATACGTGAAGGAATTATACTTACGGCACTATAAAGACAATACATTAAAAGATTCAGTGGCAGTCCAAGCGAATCTTCTTGAATCTGGCCTTGCATTTGTACAGCTATAAACCACAACAGTAGTCCATCTTAGCTGACAGCCAGGCTGCTACTGTTCCTTCATCTGTAGGGCTGGGAAATAGATCTCCAGTCTCCAGGGAGAACCAAACTGCCACGCCTGACACCAGCATCTATGTAAGTGTGTTTGCGCAGAGAACCTATTTGTGCTCCGGCAAAAAGCCAGACATTCTCCAAATACTATGTGCTATTGAATTACACACACTAGGGTGTGCGACTGGCACACTGTTGTATATCAAATTGCAGCATGTGCAAGGAAACATAATGCAATCTGTCCGCATGGGGACACTGGTGCTCAGCCAGTGAGTACACAAACAGGTGTGCTGCTACTTTTTCCCCCCTTGATTTCAAATAACATATCGTCCTATATTTCACCATGAACATCATACTGTTGACAGAATAACGATGAAGCTGTTGGAAGCAACATTCTAACACATCTGATTACAGTTTCAGAGAAATCTGAAGTTCTGCATGAGCAATTACTAACCAAATACACTGTTTTAATCATAGAAGAAAAAAGAAAAGACCACAATAAAGGGATAGCTTTGTCATTCACTTTACCTTATATTTTTCAACATTTTTCTTTTCCATGGTACACAAAATTAGTTATTCAGGTGAATCTTTCCCATACAGTAAAAGTAAAAATAGCTGTGGCAGTTTTGGATGCTATGGGCAGGGGACGGATCCCACTAGGGGGCGGCAGCAAACTTATACAGGAATTTATAGAAAGAAGACGGATGGGGTGTGTGGTATCGGAAACTACTGTAGACTTGAACTTTGGTCGCCTGCACAACTGTGTGACCATGTGCACTTCCCGCCAGGTCACATCTCTGATAGAACTGCATAAACCAAATGTTTCTGTCAGTCATGCCATTTCTCTAAAGCAGGTCAACTGTTAACATGAAAATGAAAACTTATAGTCTGGCTTTCAGTGAATCCTCAGTGGCCACGGGGCATTTTTCCACACCATTCAAAGTGGAGGACTGAGCATTCTCAGTCTCCCTTGCGCATAACAGTAGCCGGGGGTTAGCAGAGACCTTCTGAGAAAGCCTGACAGAAGTCACATCATCCTCACAGTGGTGTGGTGTTGACAGCAAAATATTTCCTCAATTCAAAGCCACGACACAAACACGCCAGTCATAATGGCATATCATTTGGCTAATAGAATGTATCTTGGTGTGTTGGCTGATGATCATCCAATGATCTCTTTCCCCAGTGATAACATGCTGTAATGAGTGAATTTCAAACTCCGCTCTCAAAGAGGCAGGTTAGCCAAGCTGACAAGACTAAATACTGGTAAAACTCTACAAAAGACTTTGGACTTGCCACTTCAGTAATAATTACCATGCTAAAGCCAAGAAAACACCCAGTATAATTAATCTTCCAGATGCAAGTTATGTTGTTTAAAACAATGCCAGGATATTAATGCAATCTAAAGCCATGTGTTTTTTTTTCTCCATTAATAATGTCCAAAACAGGCTCATTGCATAATATCATTGAACATGTTTCAGAGAAAGATATTGAAAACAGATTTTGTATAAAATCTGGTCACAAAAAAAAAAGGATAGAAAAGCAGTGAGCTAGTCAATATCTATTTCCAGATGTTCAAAAAAATTAGGTAATCTACCAAAAAAGAAAATGTGGTTAGAGAACTGAGCATTGGTACTAAAAGCATTGGTCCGTAATAATATGGCCCATTATGCACTCATGGTATACATTCTATGTATTTTTACACAATAAAAATTTTTTATTATCATAAATTATTATTATTATTTGTAATTTTAATTGGTTTTATTGGTTTTATTATTTATTTATTTTTATTGGTTTTATTATCTTTTATCTGTATATTTTTATTATTTTATTACACATTTTCTTATCTACTTAGACACACATACACAGGTAGATAGAGACCAAGCAAGATAAGTAAGGATTAAAAAGGCAGGGGGACACGTCCAAAATACCTCTCTGACAGCGAGTGCTGACATCTGCCAAAGCATAGACATGCCTTGAAGAGATAGGAACCAAGGTCAAGTCATCACATTTACCTGCTGCCAAAAGTCTAAGGCCTTTGGAATTCAGTTTGCTCTGAAAACAGGCAATATCCACAGACAGCTTACGCTTAAGAGAATTATCTGTTCAGGCAGAGCACTAGCCCTCACAAACAGTTACAGGTTATCCGCTTGTTTCAGCACACAGGATTAACTGACCACGGGTGCCAAGTTTTTGGTAGGAGTGACTAAACCCAGTCTAACTAAAACAGCATTGCCCACAAATCACTTAACCTTCACTACACTGTAAAATATTAGATGATAATGGTTATCATTATACTAGTTCATGCAATAGTCTCTGCATTAAGTCTCTAGCAGATGTTAAGGGTTTCCTGAGTGCATGACTCTGTTTATTAAAAAGTGCACATACATCTGTCTTCAAACTGTCTGGGGGTGGCGGGTAGGATGAATAAAGAAAGGGAGCAAAGAGTCAAAGTGAGGGATGAGTAAAAGCTTGAGGAAGTGTTGTTGTCAGCGAGTGATTTGACAGGCATTAATTGCACAAGTTAAGCAGGACCTGAGGCTGCAATGTTCAGCTCTTCCAGTCTAGACAAGTGCAGATGACCTAATAATGTCATGGTCAGCGTCAGTGCTGGAACTTGGCTCTTTAAAGCATTGCTTTCACATATAGACAACAGTTTAAAAGTTTGGGGGTAGGTATGTTTTTAATTAATTTTTTAATGTTTTTAAAAGAAGTCTCTTGTGCTCACCAAGATTGTATTTATTTGATCAAAAATACAGTAAAACAGTAATATAATGACATTTTATTATAATACAATTTAAAATAACTGCTTTCTATTTTAATACACTTATCCCTGTGATGGCAAAAGCATGTCACATGATCCTTCAGAAACTCATTCTAACATGCTGATTTAGTGTAAACTTTCTGTCTGGAGAAAAAAACAACAACTAGATTCGGATTAAAAACAAGAAAACCTATTTGTGGTTATGCACATTTGACTGTATCCAGAACTCTACATTATCATATTTGTTGTCAGTGCAGTTTGAGATATACTGCTTTTGAAAGTTAAATCTGGGCTCAGCATTATAACAGCATTAAGACTTGCCTGCGGCCAAGAAGGCATTAAGAACTCCTAGACGTTATTTCTTATCACTGCATAAATCATCAAAAATGAGAGGTAAGCAGACAGGAGGAAGCAGCTATGTAGCACAATTACAGTCTTTCAAAATCTGACTCCTATTTTTCAGCCTTACAGTTGAAGCAACTAAATGTCTCCTATTTCTGTAATAAGATAAATATTAAATAAAATAGTTTTACTATCTGGTAGAGAACAGCATTTGCAACACTCAAGTCATAGGTTTGTTTCTCAGGGAATTCACAAACTTCAAATTTTCAGCACCGTAAATTGTTTTAGATGAAAGCATCTGCCAAGTTAGGCCTGATTCGAAGGACAAAGCAGTGTACATTCTCCTCAGTGTAGATGAAGGACACCAAGACTGAAATGATCTTCACCATTTCGGAGCACAAGCCATAGATTTCTTGACTTCATATTTTACTGAAAACAAAGTGGACATATCATTCGTAGGATCAGGGGTATTAGACTGATGATGCACAGGTGGTGCCAGCACAGAAGACAGAAAGGCCATAAATTACAGGAGAAGAAAAAAAAAAAAAAAATCCAAAGCTAAGCTATATGACCCAGTTTTTACAGAGGAACTACATGGCCCTGCTGCTGATCCCTTTATACTGGAGCTCTGTTTGGGTTAGGAATGTATACTCTCTGTCCATCAATACAAACATCAGACAAGCATTGACTTGCTTACTTGCCAAATCTGTCACACTGCCTTTCAAGTGTGCTGACAGCAAAAACATGGACACCTCAACTGTGCAATCTTCTATTCTAGGCGAGTTACAGAGATGACTTCCCTTTAAACAAACTGCATAGTATTGTATAAATAATCTCTTCAACTTCCCAGAGCTTTCCTCCTTAAATCTTAAAGGTTTCAGTGAAAAAGCACACTCCCCATTGAGCTTTTCAAACTGGGGAATTGGCAGGGTATAGCTTGTCGATTGACAGCAAACTTCAGTGCCTACAGTATTACAGCCAGAAAGGCTTGGTGAAAAAGGACTGGGGTAAACTTTTACTTTAACAGGGAGTCATTTGTTTTAGGTGTGTGTGTGTGTGTGTGTGTGTGTGTGTGTGTGTGTGCGCACGCGTGCACTTGTGTTTTGCGTTACCAGAAAGCTTGTTTTCCATTCATTGGACTACTGGGTATTGAAAAATCCTTTTGGTTTAGGCTACCCACAGTGTATGCACAATTCACAATCGTAAAAAACTTGAAATGCTATGGAAACTACTTAACACAACAGGCTGGTAACGTAGAGCTTTGCCAAGCAAGAACACTGCCAGCTGTCACACAGTCTCTGAGTTCTGGGAACCACCTTCCTCTGAAGCCTTTACAACAAAGGTAAGATACCTACAATATGTTGCTCTCCTTTGAGGAATGGATTGAGCAAGTGGCTTCAAATTTCAAATTCATTAATTTCTCCATGAGTCCAACAGTAACAACTGTTCAATAACTGTTTTTGCCCATGCAATGCAAGTAAAAACATCATTTTCCTTTCATTATATGGCCAAAATAAATACATAAAAATTGAGACATTTTTCAAAATATCTCTTAGCATTACACAGCATAAATAAAGTCTTACAGAAAAAAATAGGGGAAAAAAGAAAATATAAACATTCAAAATATTATAAAAAACTGCAATAGTATCTCAATGATACTACATTAACACTGTGTGAGGGTGAGTAAATCACACCAGAATTTTCATTTTTGGGTTATCTATCCATTTAACCTGCATGACGTACATGAAATGCCATAAAAAAATGTACATGTTAATAACATTCAAGCAACACTATGCTTTAATCATTACACACCCAACACTTAACTGTCGGCTATGTGAGGCACACTGCATTTCCCAGTTAGCTGATGCACCACATTAACCCCACTCCTAACTGAGTAATCCAGTAATGCAGAGCCTCACGAGGCATTCGGTTGATATTGAGGCGGACTCTCACACGTCTCTGCCTGAGATATCAGAGGGGTTACAATAGATTAATAGCGGATAATCTGGCACCATTAGAAAACTGCAGCTGCTTTCTGAAGCCACTCCATTGCTGTAGAACTGGCTTATGGACACAACTAAAGATGGGAACAGCTAAATGTCCATGGTGCAAGTGCAGATTTGTCATTATTAGGGTAGGACACTGTTGCAACAAGGGTTAATGAACAACTCCTCACCAGTTCAGCATCTGGGTTCTGACTGATTCTTTGCTTCAATGTCATCTAGTTAATGCTGATAACATTCATCATTTGATATCAATAGCATGGCTATACATCATTTCACACTTAAGTCTAAAACAGTAGGTTTCAAACCCTGGGTGACCTTTGCAACTTAAAGCCAGGATGCCCGATCTATGATTTAAGGAAAATGTATTCATGTATGTAACAAAGTTAAAGAAGGAAACGGGAACCCACAAACGTAACTTTAGTAACAAAACAATCATAAACAACAAAACGAAAGTAAGCAGCAGACACCTCACTGCAGGTATTTGTGTTTGCTGTGTTTTTGCAGCATTGAACATTGTAGCCAATCACAGACATATATGTTGATTTCTGGAACGCAGTGACCAGAGGTGTTTCACAATCCACTCACCACTCAAAACACCAGTTTGGTTGGCCACCTACTGTAGGTGTAACTATAGGGCTGTTAATTTAACATGTTAAAAAAGTACAGCTAATCAGTCAGATAATACACTAAAAATGTACTTTTTTACAGGTGCATCTCAAATTAGAATGTCGTGGAAAAGTTCATTTATTTCAGTAATTCAACTCAAATTGTGAAACTTGTGTATTAATTAAATTCAATGCACACAGACTGAAGTAGTTTAAGTCTTTGGTTCTTTTAATTGTGATGATTTTGGCTTACATTTAACAAAAACCCATAAATTCACTATCTCAACAAATTAGAATATGGTGACATGCCAATCAGCTAATCAACTCAAAACACCTGCAAAGGTTTTCTGAGACTTCAAAATGGTCTCTCAGTTTGGTTCACTAGGCTACACAATCATGGGGAAGACTGCTGATCTGACAGTTGTCCAGAAGACAATCATTGACATCCTTCACAAGGAGGGTAAGCCACAAACATTCATTGCCAAAGAAGCTGGCTGTTCACAGAGTGCTGTCTCTAAGCATGTTAACAGAAAGTTGAGTCGAAGGAAAAAAGTGTGGAAGAAAAAGATGCACAACCTAACCGAAAGAACCACAGCCTTATGAGGATTGTCAAGCAAAATCGATTCAAGAATTTGAGTGAACTTCACAAGGAATGGACTGAGGCTGGGGTCAAGGCATCAAGAGCCACAACACACAGACGTGTCAAGGAATTTG
Organism: Cyprinus carpio; assembly: GCF_018340385.1. Taxonomy (NCBI): domain Eukaryota; kingdom Metazoa; phylum Chordata; class Actinopteri; order Cypriniformes; family Cyprinidae; genus Cyprinus; species Cyprinus carpio. The sequence continues at coordinate 20,798,903 of NC_056585.1, read as the reverse complement.
GCTACAGTTGTATTCCTCTTGTTAAGCCACCCCTGAACCACAGACAATGTCAGAGGCTTCTTACCTGGGCTAAGGATAAGAAGAACTGGACTGTTGCCCAGTGATCCAAAGTCCTCTTTTCAGATGAGAGCAAGTTTTATATTTTCATTTGTATTTCATTCCACCTAACTGAATGTAAGCCTACATTCTATATTGGTTTCTAAAGCAAATATTTGTCATTACTATTTAATTATCCACTTATCTACAGAACCATAATAATAATTTATCTATGAATACGGTTTATTCAAAACATTGATATAGAAGACTAATTTGCAGTTTGATTCATCAAATGGGCGATTCTTGTTGTAAGACCATGGATATGCCTCTATTGTAAACAGACTAACCTCCAGCATGGTTACTTAAATTATTTTAGTGAATTAGCATTTGAAGGTCAGGTCAGTGCAGACTTGCCATTTGAGTCACTAAGAATGATGTTCATTCTTGTCCATCATCAGCTGCATCCTCCCTACTCATATCAATAATTTGTATGAAAACCAAAATAACATAAAAGTGTTTTTTTTTTTTTTTTAATTAAGTATGAGACAGATGAATGGCTTCATGAACTGTGGGCTGGCAAAACCTCTTTTGAGGTTAACCTGAAAAATTTGGTCAAGTAGCTTTTTAACCTGACCTTAACCTCACACTGCAGCTGCTAAATAAAACCAGCCTCAGATCAGCGGTGAAGAACTGCCTCAATCAACACCAACCAGAGATGGCTGTGACAGAGCATCTACTGTTATGGCAATTAAAGATAGCTAGAGAACAAGACTCTCCGTTCAGAGACCCTTGGCAGAACACACTACCAATTCACCTCCATTCTTAAGCCATTGGGGAATAAAGGTGGTGTTACGGCCAAAGACCCCTATCAAATGGCAATCACAAGGGTCTTCCTTGGCTCACAACTCTGACCCGAGAGGACTATATATGTACTGCATCAGATGTGCCAATTCAATTAAGCCTGCCTTTATTAGACAAAGATGTTAGGATTTTATAGTCTTTTGGGACTCCAGTTATACAGAAGTTACTTTTTTTTTATATGACATGGAACTAGAAGGATTTTAAGTTCATTGGCTTCCTAACAAAAAAAAAAAAAAAAAAAAAAAAAGTATATTTTTCCATATAAACATTGCTTTCCAGTAGACATGTTCTGCATGTTCCACAGTTTAGAGAAAGAATTATAACACAATGAAAGCTCTGATAGTGGGCCCAGAGAAGCAAGATGTTTCCACTCTGCTTCACCCCTGACACAGTAAGGGGCGCTCCCTCGCCTAAGTCAACACAAGTAGTAGTTTACATTTTGTTAATGGTGCGCAATGGACGACAGTTGGCCTGTCCCCACCAACGCCTGCATTACAACACTGAGCTTATATTTTCAGAGCAAAGTTAAATGGAAACTTTTGCGTTATTTTATTTATCATTATGATTTTTTTTTAAGTTCACCTGTGAGTTTTGGTGGGATTCAGAGGAAAGCAAATTACATGGCCCCGGGGCACCTCACGCTTCATGAATGGAGTCTTTCTGCGATCAGAGAGAAATCCCTTCCCAGGGGACCTGGTTACCCAGAGATTTTTTTCCTCTTAAATACACATACAGATGTGCATTTCATAGACATGAAAGCCAAAGGTAACTTCAACTTCCTATTAAGCATAATGCTGTGTGAACCTCTTAAACTGTAGCCATTTATGGCAAGCTGTATAAACATTTAATTCAAGTACCATTTCTGTTACTGTTATCTGTTCTAGTAATTACCATTCCTTACATGAATAAGTACTCCGATAGTGACTGGTATATTTTTCTATTTCACCAGTTATTTATTGGATACTAGTGCTATTACTTATTTCAACAATGACTAGTATTCAATCAAGTAGTCACTTGGTTGGTTGTAGGTAGTCATACTTATTCTTTGGTACTTACAAGCGTTCCAGCATCACTAGTACCTATATCACATGAATTTGTATAATAAATAAGAGCACAAATATTAAACATTTCTTATCTCACTAGTTACTTTTTTCCCAGTAGAATAAAATGGATTACTTTGTTTTAAGGAATACATGTTAAAAGGCTTGCCATTGCAGAGGTAAACTCAATGCATTTAGTTTTAAAGTGCCACAGAAGTCCCACACAGCCTAAGAGAAAAAGAAGATCATGCAATGACTCTATAAACTTACCATTCTGCTGTTTCGTGCTGGCGTGGTGAATCTTACTGACGAGACTCGATTCCGCCACCGACTCATGCTGATGAAGAGACGATATAAGAATCCAGAGAAGCAATGGAATCATTTGGATAAATGGTGGCTGTCGGTGCTTATAGGCACTTAGCATGTGTTGTTTCAATCACCATGCAGAAATATTGCTCGTGAGACGCGTATCCAACTTTGGACACATCTGTAAGAGGCACGCGTAAAGTGAAGTCCACATAATCCTGATCGGTCAGGGTTTCGACTGCGAAAACTTCCCTGTGGAAAGTTTCCCAAGGAGCATCTGCGCAAAGTTAAGCATTGATAGCAGTTAACTTAACTAGTGAGCGCACACCTGTTCGCCTAAACAAGTGTGTTCTGGAGGACAGTTGAACGTGTACTGCTGTAAATCAAGATTTGCTGAGACGCGCAACATGCATTTGTTTTTTTGCAATGTGTTCGACTTTCCCTTGCAAACACATATAGTCCATTCGAGTAACGCAACACATACCGACCGACTCTGGGTAAAATGGCACTTGTAGCGCTGCACGTCCAACTTTCTGAAGGAAATGAATGCCTAGAGGTAGCTCCGAATGTTTGGCGAGCGCAGACGGCCGACTGGCGACACAACAGGTGCTGCACATAAAGTAAAAGTTCCCCGTGGAGGAAACTCCCCGGAGAGGCGGGGACCATTCACAAGCTGCTGATGTTGCTGCCGCTATAGTCGCTTGGAGTGAGAGACTATATTTCTCACATTTCCACTGCCACACAAGTGTGTGTGTGTGTGTGTGTGTGTGTGTGTGTGTGTGTGTGTGTGTGTGTGTGAGTGAGAGAGAGAGAGAGACAGAGAGAGGCGAGGGAGAAAGAGAGCGAGCATATGTTTATGGGCCAGTAACGTGATGTAGTTTTTTGATTTCTTAAATTAAATCAATTTGTATAATGTTGTTTGTGGTGTTTGTAGTCAAAATTGTCTGTATTTCTATATACAGTGAATGTGTTCGCTATGAGACCTTCTGTTTGTTTGTGTGTGTGTGTGTGTGTGTGTGTAGATTACAGATTTACAAATAAAACGATTAGAAGATTTTCTGTTAGGACGGAATATACAATGGTAAAGAACACATAACATTACATAAGTATTTTTTATCAGGTTAGTTATCGATCATTAATAACCCAAAACCACTTTCAGGTCATGTCTACTGAACCGTCATTCACATTTACATCCATGCTTGTAATGATTTTTATTCATGTTCTGAACCAAATCCCCCTCCAAAGGGCAAAAGGATGTAGGAAATATCAGCAGAGTGTGCATGGATCCAGCCACACTTTGGAAATCTACTGGAAATAGTAGACATAAGGGAACTTTTGGCATACAAGTTTGAACATACTATGCTTTGGGACAAACTTATTCTAATCTCACATACTATTTAGTACGGATAGTGTGTACATTGGGATGCATACCCTGGCAAGCTAAATCCCGGGAAAGCACCTGGCAAGCTGTCCGAATATGTGGGAGACCACCAGTGCCAAGTAACATATAGAATATTGTACTATAGAAACTATATAATTATATAGAATTTTCTATAAAAGTGTAAACGTTTATTTAATTTTTTTTAAGTGATAAAAATTCACAGACACTATATAGGCTAAATTTTAGGGATTTGGAAGTTTTAGCTTGCCATCTTTTGTCATTTGTACTGTGTTGGCCGTTTTAAAACGCTGCCTCTGCAAATGGTCTTGAAGATGCATTAATCATTAGTTCATGACTGCTTTACATGTTTATGGAATGGCTTCCTGAATGGGTGTGACCATTTGGAACAAGGCCTAACACTATTATTATCACAAGTTGTGGCCTGTGTCGGTTCTTATGTCTAAATCTTTTCATCATATTGTTTGGCATTTCATCATTGTGAAGTCAGAACAATGCCCAAAGCATCTTAAGGGAACCGCTAAAGACCTCTTAATTTGTCAAATCAAAGCTGCAGACAGTGCACTAACTCCCCTTGTGTAAGTTATTTCCTTCTCCCTGCTCAAAGCATCAACCCATGAAGGTCTTTTCATGTGGTTAATCTCATCTCCCAGTTGTCAATGTGTTCCTTACGTGCCTTTTAGGTGTAGATTTCTATGGCAGACTAAATAATCAGAGAAGGGCACACATTGAAATGATTCTCCCAGACAAAATGATGCAATGGCAAAGCAATTCACTTTCAGTCCCAGACCACTACAGAAGCGGGGGAAAAAATCTGAGACCAGAAGCATGTGGACGCTGAAGATCTCAATCTAGCTGACATAATCAGATTTCTAAGTTTGTTGTTTTATTGTTGTTATATATATATATATATAATATATATATATATATATATATATATATATATATATATATATATATATATATATATATACATACATACATATAGTACCTATGCATATGTGCATATATATGACAAATGTCTAATTTTGGAAGCATGGAAGGTAATAATTATGCTTTTTTTTTTTTTTTTTTTTGACAAATGATTGTTTTGACAGGAATAGTTTATTTTTTTTATTTTATTTTTTTGAAAACATGGTACTGTACAAGATAAAACATGCCTGATGCTTTATTTTGGCAATTTTTTGCTTTGTAGAAGTATTTGCCTCTAGGTATGCAGGAAATATTGCTTATGGATCACTCAGTAGCAGAAAATGGAAAGGTGTAGTATGTGGTGCCGCCAGACTGGAGGTCATGTGCAGACTATGGGAGAGTATCATATTCCAACCCAAAACCTGCAGCAGATGTCAGCACCTCTGCCAGTAAGAATCTCTCCCTCTCTCTGTATATGGGGGAGGGGTTTCAGTAGATTGCTATTTTGCCTTGTTTGAGACACTACAGTGTCTTATGCTTTCATGGTGGTCCGGTGAGTCACATTGATATTGAATCTATATACAGTAAACAATGAAATTACAAACAAGGCTATTTGAGGATTGGAGGAAAAGGTCACTGTGGTCACTGCCTGTCTGGCCAGCAAACACTGAGTTAGCATCCGACTGTAGCATTAGTGAGAACATATCTTTGTTTTGCAATGAGGTCATAGAGGATATGACACGTTAGATGTTATAATGACATGCTGATGATTTTCAGTCAAATTCAATGCTATTTTTGCACTATTTATATACATTTTTAGTATTTTAAAAAAAATATTTTTGCTTTTAGTTATAGTTTAAGTAATTTTGTTATGTGCTTGTGTCATGTTTTGTATTTCTATTTCTCTTTATTTATATTTTTTTGAGTTTTAGTTTTAGTAATCTTATCACTTTAAACTTTAATTTAATTTTAGTTAGTTATCAAGACAATATTTCTAATTTTTAAGTTTTTCATCTAATATGTATTTTTTTGTTTTTATTACATTTAATATTTGTAATAATTTTAGCTTACATTAACTACACTGATCAAATCACTGATATTTGTCACGGTTAAGGTATTGATGTAATGATGTTAAGTAGCATACAGTAAAGACATGGTTGTCATGGTAAAATCCTAAATATTTAAAAAATCCTCTTGTGTTCAACAACTCATCTCTGTTGGTACGGTACTGAACATTTGTAGCTGTTAAAGCTCCATATAATATGTCAGGTGAGTAAATTCTCTCCTTGTAAATTGCTTCTAGTCTGTGATTTGGTCCTGTTCCAATGTGAGAAAAAGGCTATTGACCTGCTCACTTTGATTCATTTGGGTCTGTTCCAACAGATATAAAAAGGGAAAGTAATTGTTAAAACAATTTATTGCTAAGATGCAATTACGACTTAAGGAACTATCACACTCTGTACTTCACAAGACAGCTGAACCTTATATATTTTTATCAGATAAAAATGTTGTGAAGCAAAATGAGTGAGAGCCTATAGGATGAGTCATTGCTCTTTTTACAGCTTTTTGGCAGGAGAAACGGTGTGAATCCTTGAAATAGACATAGACAGACAGGCGATATACAGATTTATTAATAGCTTCCTATCATTTCTTGCATGTCTCCATCTAGACTAACTTCTTTAAATTCATAATTTAGACTTTTTTCATTACACATCTTATGACAGTCCCCTTTACATGTCATTTATCACATCTAGTGACGATATGTGATGACTAATCCAGAGTCAGTTAGGGTCTTCCTGATATTCTTTCAGACCCCTGGAATGCTTGCCAATCACCTGTTGAGAGCTACACACCATCATATGGCAAAAAGAAGTGTCTTTGAGAAAGTAAAGTGGTACCTTCACCCTATGACTGTTTTTATTTTCATTTTTAATGAGGAATGTGTCAGCACAGGGGTGTGTGAAGACTGATAGTGATGTGGAGTGTGCATGCCAGATATAATACCACATTCGATTTGCTAGAATGTACAGACATATTTTTGGACCAGTGCTACATTGTCCATCAGCTATGTGGCTTTTGGCCAAACATTGGATGTTTTCTCAAAACAAGCCTCCCTTAGTTCCTGGTCATTTATTGTTGGGGTTTCAATTCAACCGGTATTAATCAGTAATTTAGTTTATGTGCATGCATTATTAATATCTTCTGCTCTGCTACAATGAAAAGCAGAGACTAAGGCATCTATTGTCCTGACAAAGCTGATGAAGGAGGTATAGTATTGCTTATAATTCATATGAACATTGCTGGAGGTCTTTGGATCTTAGCTGAACACCAGAGTGCCCTGTGGAAATTTGTGAATGTCTGTGTTTTCATTCTCACTTAATCCAAATACCATTCGGCCAGGACCCTTGGAGAATATCTGTATGGGAGAGAAATGTGTCTAAACTTTGCTTTTGGTTCACATCTTAATGTTTGTGTTGTCTTTTGAGGAAGTAATACAGTGTTTGAACAAAAATGTATTTGGCCTCAGTTTGAGACTATACCTGATGGCTACATTCCACTAAAATCTGGTTCCTTCAACCCCTGTGTCCCAATGTGCTTAAAAAATACAGACATCCACACCTTGTGTCTGTTGGCTGGCACACTTGTTTAAGCTTAAAACGGCACCATTCATTCGGCTAGGAACAAGTACAGAGGGAAAAATTTAAAAAATAAATTAAATAAAATAAAATAACATAAATAACATTAACCGTTGTGCTATGCTGAAAATGTATAATACCCCGTGTGAGCAAAGTCATTAAGTATTCGTACATTGCAATAACATCATTTTCGGGAAAAATAAAATCTTAGGTCAAAATGGCCAAAACCTAACATGAGGGTTAAGCTTTTAATTATTTACTTATTTAATTATTGTTTCTTTCTTTCCTTTTAATATATTTTGTTGTACAGATTCATTATTCGCTCTCTCTCTGTCTTTGTTTATTTTTTTTTTTTTGTTTGTTTTTTGTTTTTTGCATTTATTTCTTATTGCATTTGTCATTGCATTGATTCTTTCTTGCATTCACCCTTGCATTTTCTTTTCTTGCATTCATTCTTTTTTTGATTGCATCAATCATGTATTCTTTCAGTTTTTCTTCTTTCTGTTACAGAAGCACAACTTCAAGCGCCATATAGACAAAACAGAGAACACTGCGTGTGATCATTTTCAGGAACACGCTTGTGCTGAAACGGCAGAGCAAGTGTGATGGCCTTGCATTATATTCCAGTGCTGCTGTGGAAGCTGTGTGATTAATTCTGTCCGTGTAAAGCGTTCTACTGCGCATGTTGCATGACAGGTGCACACACAAGGCTCCATCTTGGCAACCCTTTACCAATGCAATAGTACAGCGGGAATATAGATTCTGTTCAGATTATTAAAATTAAAAAAAGATAAGAAAAACTGAAGGGAATCGCCGTCGTAATGAACACGACTCCAGCGAATTGTGCTGACTGAAGGAACGACGAGCAGAATGCGATATAAACGGCGACTGGTCGTGAAGGCTTTTTAACGACCGATTGCACTGTCAGCGCTACTGGATTGGATTTGCGGAAGAACAAACCGTTATTATATTAAAATGGTGAGTGAAACCGCGGGTAATATTTAAAGAAAAGTGCGATCAAACGTTTTAAATGTGTATGATAAACGGGGGAAGGTGCGACGCGCGTATATGGTGTCATTCTGTGTTGTGTTTCACCCCATCATCGTCATCCCAACCTCCTCGTCGTCATGGAGGATGCTGTTTCTATGTTTTCCCTCTCCCCCATCTGCTGCCGTAACCTGCTTTATTTTCTATCATGCCTGAATGCAACTTCAACTTGATGCTCAAAGCATCCACAGGTCGTTGTTATACCTTTACGCATTTGCATAAACATAAAATATAAGCATGTCAATTTGAGATTAGTGTGATGAGGTTTGCCAGCATAGGCATCATATGTCAGGCTAAAATTATGTAATTTGGGCCTAACTATGATTTTTGATCATATGTGTGTGTAATGAATGTGTGAAACATTTGTTTGTTTGTTTAAGTGGGTAATTGTATTTTGTCTGTATCTTTGTGGTTGTATTTAATAGGCGTAATTGTATTTGTATTTATTTATTTATTACTTATACGTTATATATTTTAGCATTTTTTTCTATTATATTAGTATTATAAAATTATTATAGCATTATTATTTTATTAGGATTTTTTTATGTATTTTTTTAATTTATTGGATCAACATGAACACATTTATATTTTTATAATTTTTATACTTATCTATGGAGATAAACAGGCAGGCACTATATGGAGACTTCAGCAATTTGTTTATACCTCTTCTGATTGCCGTAACATATTGTGTGCGCTACGGTAGGCCTAAATTAATATATCGAACATAATTAAATATATTCTCACCTCAGCTACCTCTAATACTTCATTCCTGAACACTTATCTGCTTTTCATTAGGTTACTGTACAGATCTTTGTTATAGGTCAGAGATCATGATATGAAAAATGAACCTCACCTGTGTATAAGTGGAACTGAGTGAGTTTTTTTTTTCTTCTTTTTTTTTTAGCTGTGAATGAAGCAGTCAGACTTACTAAGGGCAGACAGCCCAAAAAAAAAAAAAAAAAAAAAAAAGGAGAAGGAGAAGTGTTTCATTTGAATAAGGGTTAAGTATACCTAGATTTAGTCTGTTGTGAAAATAAAGAAACCATGTCTCTTTTTCCCTTAAATTACCTTCCGTAGTAAAACATTATGATCCATACCTTGAATTTCTATACTTCATAATGTACTATAGACCTGCAGTCAGTGTTTGTGTGTGTCTTTCCGAGGAAGAACATTAAACTCAAATTGTGATGACAGCTGAATCAGGGAAAAGGAAGGGAATGAGAGACAGAAAGCGATTGAGAGATATGGAAAGATGTGAAAGAGAAACACAAGCATCTGGTGATAATAATGATGGAATGAGTGAGATACTGGAGGAGTGTGCATGAACGCTGGTCTGTTTCACTTAAGATGATGATCAATGCACTGGCGCAGAATCAGGCCTCCAGAGGTGGAGGGTGGAAGAGTCTAGACAGGGGAGTTTTTCTGGCAGCGTTCCTCAGAGGGGAATTCCTTATGCTGATCTTTTCAATTGTTTCCACTCCTCTACATTTGGAACACTCATGGATGGTTGTGTTGTAGAGAGGACTGTACATGAGTGGAATAGTTCGACGTTTGGCATATTTCAAACTGCTGACATGTAGGTCTTACTATAGGCATAACTCTGTCTTTCTAAAGTCATTTCCTATAGAACATTTTTAAATTAATTAATCCTGCTAATTTTCTTATAATGCACATGCAAGGATACCAAGAACATTTGTAACATAAATATCAGTAAAGCACTGTTTACAAAGGGCAAAATTATTAGTTTTGGTAATAAATTCAATTATTTGTCCCATACCATTTGTGGAAACAATGTGCTTATAGTGTAGAAGCACATTGTCAGACCACCCACAGTGACAAACACCCATAACCATTTTTAAAGTGGTCACGGACACAACAGAACCACATTTCCTGAGCCAACGGACCATAAGTCTCCGAGACAGCCCAGCGCAGTCTTGCTCTAACTGTATGTCCTCTGAGAGAGGAGGACATTGTTATTAATATATCTGGGAATTTCAGTGCTCTGCTTATGAAAGTCTTTGAACAAAGGAAATAATATCAAGATTTTTCTTTTTCTCAAAACACTATTGTTAAAATATTGACATATAAAATATTGCAATTTTTTATCATTTGTTGTTATTTACATTTACATTTATGCATTTAGCAGAAATGTAAATGTAAATTCGGTATTAAATAAAGAGGATTAATCATGTTATCAAAAAACAAAACAAAACAAAACAAAAAACCCCTAAAATCATTTAAAAACCATGATAGAAATAATGTCAATACAATGCACCTGCTCTTAATGTATGTGTTGTTTCTCTTTCAGAAGCTGAACTGCTGTAATATGAAGGCTGTAAAAATGATTTTCTTGCTGCTTATCATCTGTCTCTGGATAGAAGGAGGCTTCACCAAAGAAAAATCTGCAAAGAAGGGAAAGAAGAAGGGGAAACAAGTTTACTGTCCTTCGTAAGTGGATTCGTATTCAACGTTTTATGGCTCACTTTTCATAAAACACTGCTATTGCGCTATACACATATCATGTTGACTTTCTGACTATGGGAACTATAGAAACAGCTAATCTGCTCTAATGTAATGTATACTTCACACAGTGGCAAATGAAGTAACACTTGATTTGGAAATGCTGTCCTTCACAATAGTATAATGAAAAATGAAAGACATTTTAATACACAGATGAATGAAACTTTAAACATGAGCATGATTTCACATAGTTTTGTTGCTGTTAATGTCCTTGTCTTTGGTCCCTTCAGACAGCTGTCGTCAGAGGATCTGGCACGGGTTCCGGCGAACTCTACCAGCAACATCCTTAACAGGCTTTTGATCAGCTATGACCCAAGAATCCGACCCAACTTTAAAGGTCAATGCTCCACTGACCTTTGTAGTGCCACGATATATATATATATATATATATATATATATATATATATATATATATATATATATATATATATATATATATACATAAAATTATGAAAAAGATTCATTATGTTGTATCGTCTATCTAGCAACACCCCAGACTCCACGAAGTGACCCCTAGCTACCACTCAAAACATCCTAGTAACTGCCTATCAATGCCCTACCACTTGCACTTACCCAGATTACCTCAGCAATAGTCTTGCAACAACATTTTTTTAATAGGCGGTCCTTGTATAAATATTTTCTTCTGTTGGTGCTGTTATTTTTACCCTTTCTTGTTCACTTGTTAGTTGTTACTATTTTTACATTGTCTTTTGCATGCCATGTCAATGAATATATTTATGTCCAATTATTATACATTACAAAGCATGTTTTATTGTATGCATATGCATTGTGGCAGATACGAAAGTCTAGGTTATGCTACTGTTGGCAGCCTTTCCTTATATAATGAAGCAGGTTGTAAAGAGTGAGAACCTCTGTTGCCTCCCTGCTCGCTGGCATTCAGCGTAAACGTGAGCCTTGATGTGGTCTGAGTGTTAAGAGCTCACTGTATGATTCAGTGTTATTACTCCCTATGGCCAGCCAGCTGCTCTTCATATCTGGGCAATATGAAAGCTCCTGGCAGTCATTAAAGTCAACATTATAATCTTGGGAATAGGAATAGCAGTTGAGTAGTTGAAGCATTTTCCTATAATGCAATGGTTTCCATGTAGTATACATAAAGTGAAAACATATTTCATGGTATATACCAAATAGTTAATGTTACCCGTAATAGTCCGTGAGAAAGTGTGCTGCTTAAATTGTTAGAATGACTTTTGGTGCGTCTTGTTTGATGGATTTGATTGATGTGCTGAGATGTACAGTTTGTTTGTGTTTTGTTTTTAGGTATTCCCGTTGAAGATCGTGTGAACATCTTCATCAACAGCTTTGGGTCCATCCAAGAAACCACTATGGTATTTCACATCACTTTTGTCTTTTCATACACATAAAAAGTGAACACACACACACACACACACACACACACACACACACACACACACACACACACACACACACACACACACACACACACACACACACAAATAAAAATAAATGAATAAATAAAATAAACATATAAATAATAATAAACATATATGTAAACACTACCGTTCAAAAGTTTGGGGTTGGTACAATTGTTTTTGAATCTCTTATGCTCACCAAGGCTGTATTTATTTATTTAACTGTAATATGGTAAAATATTATTGCAATTTAAAATCACTGTTTTCAATTTTAACATATTTAAAATATAATTTATTCCTGTGATTAAATTTTCAGCAGCCATTACTCCAGTCTTCGGTGTCACCTGATCCTTTGGAAATCATTTTAATATGCAGATTATTATTATTATTATTATTATTATTATTATTATTATTATTATTATTGGTGTTATACGGAGCCCAGGAAGTCACCTGTAAAAAATTTGTCCTTTCAATTTATAAACCATACTCACAAATTCTTAAACTGTTTCCTCAGTTTAACAAATCGTGCCCACAGATTAATAAACTGTACCCACCAATTTCCAATCCATGCGCTCAGATTTTGTAAACCGTACCTTCGGTTTTTGAATCCGTACCCACAAATTCATAATCCGTGCGCATGCTTCCGCAATCCGTTACCTCGGGTTTGTAAACTCATGGATTTGTGGCCCCGTCCCCATCGGCAAATTCAATCATGCCACCTGTTTAGGTGCGGGATGCATTGTATTGTGATTATTTAACATTATTTTTCATAGTAGCCTATGAGACCATGATCCGCACTCACAAAATAGTCTTCTTTTTAGTGTTTTACATTAATCACCAATAGGATAAAACACCGCCACCTGTGTTTTATAGCCTAAAATAAATACTAAAAAGGAGAACAGAAAATTTCCTGAATTAAAAAAAAAAAAAAAAAAAAAAAAAACACCAATAGAGTAAAAGTAAAGAAAGTAAAAAAGCAATACAAAACCAATAATGTAATGACTGCAATGTTATGATAGGCCTAGTTATTTACTATTATTTTATTAACATTAACAATGAAGCATGCATCAAAAAGTTTAGTATGATAAAATCACCTAAATAAGTCTTCATGTTAAAAATGAATAGTACACAAACACATTTCCAAAACTGTAAAAGGTTATTTAAAAATAAAAAATTCATAAATCATAATTAATTTAATTAAGCTCTCTTAATAATAATATAATTAACTATTGTTATTTAGATAATTAATTTAATAATTTAATTAAGCTCTCTTAATAATAATAAAAATAATTATTATTATTATTATTATTATTATACATTTAGGTTACATATGCATTTAGAAGAAGCTTTTATCCAAAACGACTGACAAAAGAGGAACAAATGACTCCAAAGTCAGACAAAATGGCAGGTTTATTATATAATAATAATCAAGTGCTAAGTTTATCACAATTTAAACAAGATTTTGACGCACATCTTTCTTATTATATCGTTGTATTCCACCTCATACCCATTACAGTTGATAGAGAATCACTTAAGACACATTCCTGTAGCCCTATTCCACATAATAATATGCAATAAAACAATATATACAATATGATTCGTTAACACATAGCTACCTAGGAGCTTGCTGCATGAATCTGTGAGTACAGTTTACAAACCTGAGGGAACAGATTGAGAAAGCATGTGCACGGATAATGAATTTGTGGGTACGGATTCAAAAACCAAAGGTACAGTTTAACTGGTTAACTGTGATGCATTTTTCCCCCCAGGATTCTTTGATAAACAGACAATTCAAAGGAACAGCATTTTTGAAAAAGAAATGAAAATCTTTACTGTCACTTTTAGTAAATTTAATGCATCCTTGCTAAAAAAAAAACAACAAAACCTTTTGAATGGTAGTGGACATTAAAAAAAAATAATTGTTTACATATTTTGCATATTTCCTACCAATCAATCAATCAATCAATCAATCAATCAATCAATCAATCAAGCAAATTTATTTGTAATGTCGCCATACAAGCTGAACAATAATCAGTTAAAATGTGACATTTGCCAGAAATTTCTTGTTAAAATCTTAAAATGTCATTGATGTTGAAATCAATGATTAGATCAACAAAGAATACAGGTCAGTCTAAAAAAAAAAAAAATATATGTTTTTTTAAAATGTCAGATTATCACACAACTTCTACCAGACAGACGACTGGAATGACTGTGTGTGCTTTATTTCAGGCTTATCATGTTTACTTAACACTCCACCAGGGAGGAAAAAAAAATCAACTCCAGACCCCACAATCTTACGTCTGGCTCCTTATGAGCAGTGAAACCCATAAACAGCCCATCATGCCAGAGTGTCTTAAGATCCATTGAAAATATTTCCCCTGGAAGCACATCAGAGGGCCACGTTTTCTGCCCAGCACTGCATGGTGTCATAGGTTGAATATAGTTTTGCAGTCACTTCTACAGGAGTGTTGCGTGACACCAGACTTTTATAGCTTTGGAAATGAGGTCCCATTTTGTTGTTGCATCGTTCTGCTGTGGTTAACCTTAAAATGCACAGGTGGTATACGACAGAAATACAAAAAGGCTATTCACAACCTCTCCAGAGACCTGACTGGCAAGAAGTAGGCCACTTTGCCTACCACAGCTTATTTAGCACTTTATTACCATTTTGACAGGAAGGTCCAACAAAACAACACTTTACAGCTAACAAAAGACTATTTTGCTAACATTAATTTATGAAAACATTATGTCTAAATGCTCTCTGAACGTTCAAAACATCCAGTTTTTTTTTATGTTTTCTTGATGACTATAATGATAATGATAAATATATAGTTTCAAAATTGTTCTAAACTTAAAAGAATAGAAAAGTCCACACCACAACTATAATGATAACGGCACGGAGAAACAATATCATTGGATTCACTTTCAAATTTTTAATTTTCAGTATCAGCCGATGATTGATAAATATCGGAATCCATCCTGCTTTAATGAAGAGCTCAAGTATTTAAAGCTGCAGACAACAAAGTTGCAATGCTCAATGTATAATAAACCGAATGCTATTGTGCATTGGTGTGGAGATTATGCAGTTATTGTTATAGTTATCTTTATAGTTATTGTTCATGGTGTGAATGGGCCTTAGGGAAACATTCCATTTTATTATTTTTCAAACATTATAGGAATGTTAATTTAGATTTTTTTTTTTTTGAAACATTCTAAAACAAGTAGTATAATTAAAAAAAAAAAAAAAAAAACCCAACTAAAATATTTCAGATATAACGTTCCATTAATGAAATAATATTTCTGTGCTATCCGTTTTGAGAACATTATCAAAGACCAGAACAATTTGAACAATGTTACTTAAAAAACATACTGTAAATAACATTTCAACAAAACTAAGCAAAAATTAAATTACCTTGCAATACACAGTGCCATACATGATTAATGCAACCTGAATGTTACCCTAAAAACACCCAAAAACACATATTAACCCCTGAATGAAAAACAGGACATACCAAGATGTGAATCATACATGCAGGGACAACACACCCAAAAACATTTAGGAACAAATTCACTTGACTCTAGTGCAGCTGGAGTGTGGCCATTTTATTTGGCATGTCATCTGTCTTCACAGTATCAGCGCTAGCAAAACAAGCTCCACTAGAAAATGCCACTTCAAAGCATTTTGCTCACGCAAGTCGGCAGGGAAGCTGGGGCCAATCTGACTTAACGAACCCTGTGTTTTCCCCAGTGTAGGTGCTCACATGCAGCGTGACCCCTCATTGCAGCACCCGTCGCATGCCTCTGATGTTGGCAATAGTTGGAAATGTAAATAGGAGTAGCTCCAAGTGCCACAGCTGCACAACTTCAATACCAGCCGTTACTGGAGCCTGGATACTTCAGAGACAAGAGTTTTTTTAAAACATCACTCAGAGGTCGTGAGAAATGCTGGTTGCTATGGCGATACCTAAGCCACCTGGGCTCCTCTGTCTCCTTAGGACTAATGTGCTGTTTTTGTGTCCAGATCAAGGCTTCTCACAGTTCCTGTTATGTAACACAAAGACAGGTGTCAGCCCTGCTAACTACCACCCACCCACTACCATCCACCCACCCAATTAGTTTTCGGTGTCACCAATTAGTTGATTTTTCAGGCTTGATTGCATTTGTGAAAACTTGAATGGATATTTTGGCTCGTATTTTCTAGGACTATCGTGTCAACATCTTCTTGAGACAACGCTGGAATGATCCCAGACTCCGGCTTCCTCAGGACTTCAAGTCAGACTCGCTCACTGTTGACCCGAAGATGTTCAAATGCCTGTGGAAACCCGATCTTTTCTTTGCCAATGAAAAGAGCGCCAACTTTCACGATGTTACTCAGGAGAACATCCTGCTCTTTATCTTCAGAAATGGAGATGTCCTCATCAGCATGAGGTGAGCTTTTACTCTTTCTTCCTGCAACTGATCCATCCTCTGTATTTGCGGATGGTGACAATTGAGGTCTGAGTGCTGGTAACACCTACTCACATTATTTACCGCAGCAATCAAAACAAAGCAAACATTTTATCAGACAAACAAGAATTTATCAGATGACAAAGACCTTTTTAAAGTGGAATAAATTACTGTGCAGGAGTTTAATCTGAAGGTGTTGAAATTAATGGTTCAGCATGTTCACAAATTTATGGAAGCCTGTTACCTAGCAATAAAATATAAAACTGTGCGATGAATTTTAAAATAAGATACAATGTCAAATTGTAACATAAAAAGTCACATTATGAAAAATGAACTCGCATAAACATTCAAACTTTCAAAAACAAGAAATAATTAAGAATTTATAATTTAAATCAACCGTTCAAAACTAAAAATAACGTAAGAATTTTTAGTTTTCGTTTTTGAAAGAAGTTTCTTATGTTCACTAATTTACAGTAAATAAATAAATAAAAGTGTGAAATCATTAATATTTCATATTATTCTAAAAATAACTATTATTATAATTTAAAATAACTATTTTTTATTTTAATATATTTTAAAATTATTCATGATGTCAAAGCTGAATTTTTAGCAACCATTACTCCAGTCTTCAGAGTCACATGATCCTTCATCCTAATCATTCTAATATGCTGATTTGGTGATCAAGAAACATTTCAAATTATTATCAATGTTAAAAACTGTGTAATATTTTTAGTTGAAACTTCAATACTATTTTATGACTCTTTGATGAACGGAAAGTTCAAATTAACAAGTCTTTACTGTCTCTTTTGATCAATAAACCTTATTACCGTGTACATAAAATCATAAATCACAATACATAAATTCACAATTATAAGAAATGAAGTCCTATTAGAAACAGGCTTCCATACAAATTTGAGTATTGATAGAACTAGAAGTATAAAAGTAAACTAAAAGTAAAATAAGTGTATTTAAAAGTATATAAAATAAAAATAACAAAATACACATTTAAATGACAGGGAACAGTGACTTAGCCCTCCTCCAAGCTCTTCTTAATGTTTTTAATAAACCTCCGGGGACTTAAAGTGATCTGAGAACTGGAGATTCGATACATCTGTTGACCCAAGGATTTCACCTCACCACTGACACCTAAATTACAGCTCCTGCTATTTGATCCCATGTGAAAGTTCAGTCCTTTATTAGTGGTGGACACCTTTGTCATTATCTTTCCACTGCTTTATCTGCAGGCCCTGCTGAGTGAATGAATCTCTAGTAGTCAGTGACCACACCTGCTGTAGATCTGTCCATGCGGTGCTACAGACATATTATTCTAATCGGCATCTTCTTTTTATTTAGCAAAAGTTTTTTAACACAGATTGATTTAAACAAACAGTTATTTATAAAAGGTAAACAATTCCACAAGCTGTAATGCTCTACACAAATATGAGTTGTAACTGTGGTCACCATGCCAGCCGGGCATTGGACAGTTTAGGGTAAATATAAAATCTAAATCCTGGCATAGAGCCATTTCGGTCTGGATGGGAAGTGTGTTTAAGAGTATCACGTTTTGCTGTGTTATGTCTGAGGCAAATGCATTTCCATAGTGTTTTTGCATGCCACCCGGATCCCAGCATGAGCTGGGTGGTCTTCCGTGAGCCCTTTCTCACTTTTGGCATCGGCCCAGGATGCCTTGCCCTGTCTCTGGGTATGTGTGTGGCAGGGGATTACTGTCTTAATGAGAGTTTTTCAAAAAGAAACAAGAGTGTTTATTTCATATTATACCTCCCTGAAACAAATTCTGCCTTTATTCGTCCATCGACCTTCAACTTCCTCAAATACATGAATAGATTTAGCATTTTATATGTTTCTTATCTCTTATTCTTAAACTGATACATCTTACAGGCCTCAAACACCCTCAATTATTATCAAACTTTATTATCCCTTTGCTCCCATAACCTCTTCATTCTAAACGTCCAGTGTACTGGAAAAAAAATAGATTATTTCCTTATATAAAAATTCTAACATTTTTTCAATTAAATAAAAACCTTTTTTTTTTAGTCACCTTAAAAATTATTTCAGAAATGACAGCATGCCAGAATGACACCATTACATAATAACCATTATATATGAAATATATTATATATATATATATATATATATATATATATATATATATATATCTATATATATAATATATATATAGTTTAATTTGATGTACCAAAATAAAAAAAAAAAAATAACTATAAAATAACTATTTTTAGTGAAAATGTAAAAATATAAACAATTTATATGCTTAAGTCAAAATAATCCAACTAACAAAATGTCCAGTATATTGGACATTATAAAAAAATAAAAATGCTGCTTAATACATAATAGCAATTAACATTTTTCATAACTAAACATTGTTTTGAGCAAGATTATATGATGGACGCAATGTTTATTTTCATGAAGAATCTTTATTTTGTATCTTTGTGTGCCCCGTCTTTTCTCGTCTGACCCCATCTTACATCTTAACCCTTGTCTCTCTCTCTTCCTCTCAGATAATATGTATAATGCACCACAAAGATACATCTTAAACAAAAACAGATTTTAGAGGGAAACATTCATTCTCTCTAACCTCTCCCAGGCCTATACAAAAATATCTAGGTACAGTGCTTCAGTTTGTGCACTCAAGCGCTGTGTGGCCTCGCTGGTGTAAAAAGTAGCTCTTTGCTGCATCTTAGACTGTGCTTGTCAGATTATGGCAGAAAACCAAAAAGCTTTCATGTGTTAATGGTGTTTTAAATAAATATGGCTTGGTGTGCATGCTGTGCACAATAATGGGAACTGCATGAAGAATTTATCCCACTGTTGGGAAAGACCTTTTATGTGACATCTATGAAACCAGTTAAATTTGGATTGACTTCAAGTGATGCAACCTGGTGATAAAATAATCTTGGCAGAAATTTTTGCAATGTTGCTGAATATATTCTGCATGAATCTTTAAATCCAGTAAGTGGAATCCATTATTTTCCTATTTTGCCCCTTATTAAGGTCTATGGTTTTAAAATTAAATGTTTAACAAGTGCAAATGGATATGATGTTTAGGTGACCATATATAGCTGGTCATGTAGTGTATGTAAGGGAAAAGCAATGTAAAATGCCCCATTTAAAATTAAGACTGCTGCATGATCCATTGTCTGGTACTAAAATTAGCTTATTTTCTCCTTTCTCAGGTTGTCTGTTACCCTCTCTTGTCCACTGGATTTGACTCTCTTCCCCATGGACACCCAGCGATGCAAAATGCAGCTTGAGAGCTGTACGTGAATATGAATACAATAATTTAGAAGTATTTGATATGAAAATAATAAAAGGATAAATGTTTAAATGAAAGGGAGAGGAGTTTTGTTTTATGCTACCATGTTTCAGACTTGTTAGCTAAAACAAAATATCAGAGTTCACAGGGTCATGAAAAACCTTGGAAACTGTTATTACTAGACCTGAAATGAGTAATGAAAATTAGTAAATATTTTAATAAAAAAGTAGATATCTTAAGAAATTAAGATTTGATGTCGTACTGACAACAACAGTGAAAATAGTTTACTCGGATGTTGTTACACAAGTACAATTCAGCCATAAGGAACAAACTTTCATTTCGTAATATACATATTTCATTAATGTTTAAATAATTGCTAAAAAAGTGCTGTTGGTGAGCCCAGTCACCATGAAAATAATCCTTAAAAAACTTGTGAACTCAAAATTAAATAAAAAAAAAGTCAATCCCTGAAGAATGAAACTAGTAAACACTGTAAGAAAAAAAAAATCCGTAGAAAAACAGAAAAGGTACTGGGATGTTTAAGGACTCTTCCTTTTACTCTAAAACATGACACAATGGAATGTGTGATTCAAAATGCAGAAAAAACTTGATATGAATATGGAATATTCCTTTATGTTTACACAGTACATTCTGCCCTGTATTTAGACTTTTCTTGGAGTCTAACAGTTATTATTGTTATTTGTAGGATTTTATTTATTTTTTCTTATTTAATATGTGTGTGTGTTTAGTCGGCTACACCACAGATGACCTGCAGTTCATGTGGCAGTCTGGTGACCCTGTACAGATGGATGAGATTGCTCTGCCTCAGTTCGATATTAAACAAGAGGACATTGAATATGGCAACTGCACCAAGTACTATGCAGGGACAGGTAAAACTAATAAGCTCTCTCTCTGGTCTTGTTGATGAGGTAGCTATAAGACGAGATTCGAGGAAAAAAAATATTTATGTCCATTTAAAGCAACCATTTGAACTTTTGTATGATAGGCTACTACACATGTGTGGAGGTGATTTTTACTCTGAGGAGGCAGGTGGGCTTCTACATGATGGGTGTATATGCTCCCACCCTGCTCATCGTCGTCCTCTCCTGGCTTTCCTTTTGGATCAATCCTGACGCCAGCGCTGCTCGTGTGCCTCTGGGTACTCTTTCCAATCATCAGTCCTGCCACAAGCATCAGCACCTCATCTCATATCTCTGTGGAGGCCTGTACCCCCATAATCGACCTCATCTTTTACATTTTTCCTTTCCCATTTTCATCAGTGTAACAACCCACCAATGAATCTTTTCATAAGCGCTGATTTCACATCAGTGCGGGAGGTTTAGGGTGATCACTTCTATCCCCTACAGCACTATAGCTATACACTATACAAGAAATATAATGCATGTCCAGGATATTTCCATCAGCCTCAGCTGCAGCCCACAGGCATTATTTCTTTATGGGAGGTCAGTGAGAGAAGATTATCTGAGATGCAATGAAGATTATGCAAGATGCCATGAAATGTAACAATTTCTTGTATTTTCCAATTATAGCCTGATACTGCTGATAAATGCATGCACTGTTTTCTTGGAATATGCTTATTCCTTGTTCACTGGGTTGTGTTTCATGGGTGGACATTACAAAATATCTGCAAATCCTCTGCTGTGATTTGGTTACGATTTTTCTGCGAATCCATTGGTGATTCCAGTACCACCATCATTCTGTCCACATTATTGTCACTGTCACAGTATAATGTGATTACATCAAGTTCCATCTCAAATTGCCACCGTCCATGGTCATTTCAGGTCAGTCATTTATTGCATTCTGTGAGTGTTCGGTTTGTGTGTGTGTGTTTAAACATCTATTAAAAAAAATCTGCTCACTGCTCTAATACTGTTACAGATGTCTTAAAAAAATTAATGTTATGTTTTATAGTCTGCTCTAGTATTATCTTTGGAAATGATTCAGATCAATGTGTAAGCTCATCTCTCCTCGTCTCATTTGATCTAATGACCTCTCTCTGTCTGCAGGGATACTGTCAGTGCTCTCGCTCTCTTCTGAGTGCACATCCCTGGCCTCTGAACTGCCCAAAGTCTCCTATGTAAAGGCGATTGACATCTGGCTGATTGCCTGCCTGCTCTTTGGCTTTGCCTCTCTGGTCGAATACGCTGTGGTTCAGGTGATGCTTAATAGCCCTAAACGGCTGGAGGCGGAGAGAGCAAAGATTGCTAGCAAAGAGAAGGCGGAGGGAAAGACTCCTGCCAAGAACTCCATCAATGGCATGGGAAGCACCCCTATACACGTCAGTACACTACAGGTCAGAAAAAACCTGATGACAAACTGATTAAACTGTAGTGCTAAGTCAGTTCAAAATAATAATAAAAACCACCTTGGGTGGTGACTTATTGTGTGTTACTGTGATGATACTCAAATTTTTCAGCAATAGGTTTTTTTTTTGTTGTTGTTTTTTTCTACCATTTTTTCTTTTTAAGAAATTAAGACTTTTATTCAGCAAGGATGAATTAAATCAATCAAAAGTGACAGTAAAGATATTTATAATGTTATAAACGATCTCTGTTTTAAATAAATGCTGTTGTTTTGTATTTGTTCATCAAAAATCTTTAAAAAATATTAAGCAGCACAACTAATTTTAACTGCGATAATTATAAGAAAAATAATTTTTTGAGCATGATTTCTGAAGGATCATGTGACACTGAAAGCTGCGTAATGGCTGTTGAAAATTAAATTTTGCAATCATAGGAATAATCTGTATTACTGTATTTTTAATCAAATAAATGCAGCCTTGTTGAGCATGAGAGACTTCTTGCAAAAACATTAAACAAATCTTACCAACGCCAAACTTTTGGAAAGTAGTGTGTACACAGTATAATAATATTAATACATAGACATATTAAAACTAATTAATTTACATTTAGAATAATTAAATATAAATCTAATATATTGTTAATTTATTTTATATATCTTAATATAAAAACTATATTTTAAATTGGTAATGTATTTATTCTAAGTATGTGCTATTCCATAACAGTATGCCATATAGAGACACAAGTTAAGCAGCACATGGGGACACACATTACGTTTAAATAGGTGATTTTACCTTTTCAAAGAGCTCATTTTTTTCCATTATATTTTATTGTATTCGGTTGCATTGCTGTCCTAGTAGTTATATAATCTAAAATTATGCACTGCACTGCTAATGTCAGGTCTGCATGCAAAAGTGTAGGTGGGATAATCACAGTACTTCATGTTCTTCAGAAAACAGACAGCTTTATTGCAACAATTGGATGAGGAGTTCGAAGGCAAGGAGAGTCTGACAGACAGGAGAAATAGGCTGAATAATGTGGTCTACTCAAGTCTATTATAAGCTTTAAATGGGCCCCAGAGGGAGGTTTAAGGAAGCGGTGTGTTTTCAACCACTGTCACACATTTACTCCAAGAATGGACCTTCAACAGCTACCAGAAGAACATCTGACCCCAAATTAACCCACATGCTCTTTGCACAACCCCTGAAAGTTACTGACCTCCATGAAAGCCTCATTCATTGCCCTGAATTAGATCTGTTTGGACACGTCCCAAGGCTTGTTTGCTGCCACTGATTCTCCAGCCATCTCACGGCTGTTCAGACATGCTGAACGCTTTTAAGCAGGCAGTATTTATCAGAAGCATATGAAAGCTCCAATACTGTATTTGACAGACAGTTTCCTAAATCCGTGTATGTGTCCTCACAGAATAGAAAAGATATCAAACTGTTTGAGGATTTAAGAGTTGTGTGCCCAGTGGGAAGTAGTGCAGTCCGGCACTGCATGACTTCTGCCCCTGTCCACACATCCAGAACTAATACAACAGACAAGTTGGCATTAAACCATCAGACATCAGTTACCCAGACATCCCTCTGCTCTGTTAGTCAGAAAGAGCGAGAGAGAGAGAGAGAGAGAGAGAGAAACAGACAGTGTTATGTCACATCAGTTTGTAACACGTGTCCTGGTCTATTTTGATGCAAGGTAGGTGTTTCTTCACACTTCTTATTTTGCTTTCCTGTTGTTCCTGCGTGGGAGGGCCATGCAGCACTGCCTCTGCCCTTTTAGAGCTTCAGGAAGAGCCAAAAATAATTGCCTGTCCTCAAAATCTCCCTCTCCCAGGAGTTCAGAGTGTCAAGAGAAAGGAGAATGCTAAATCAAAGAGATAGAGAGTATATGTGCCTCTACATGAGGGACAAATGTTTGATAGAAACATTTAATCAGATTTGGTTTTTGAGTTGTCCATGTCTGATGCCTGAATGAGTATCATAATGCATAAATGATCCACCTGCCAGCTCTCATTTCTTCATTTATTTTAATTATACAAATGAAAATACCAAAGTGTGAAATTAAAAGGTATAGTTCAGTCAAAAATCAAATCCTGTTATCAGTAACATTCATATTGTTCCAAACCAGTATGATTTTCTTTCTTCAGTGAAGCACAGAACTACATATATTTACAAAACTAACATAACTAACCCTAATTCACATGTTCCAACAACACTAGTTGTAATAGTAAAATCATCAGTACGATTTGTATATTAAATATTTTGTTATCATTTTTAATTTACTGCAATACAATAATAATATTATTAATAAAAATACCACAAAGTACCGTTTGTAGTGATAGACATATTGTAATAGTGTTTTTTTTTTTTTTATTTGAACAAAACATTTATTCAGTTAGTTATTATATATTTTATAAATATTATTCTGGGCTTATGCCGAATCAAACCAGTATGATCTTTTTTTTTTGAAACACAAAACTAGATATATTAACAGAGTCCAAGCTGTTTCAGGTTTTAAGGTGAAAGTGGATGGGGACCAGAGACAGGCATGTTGGTCACCACTTTCATTGTAAAGTAGAGAGCAGCCTGGACATTCTTCAGAATAACTCTTTTCATTATTCATTGAAGAACGTAAGTCATAGAGGTTTGGTACGATGTGAGGTTGAGGAAGCGATGAAAGCATTTCATTTTTGGGTTACTATCCCTTTAATGTTTAAATAAAAATCACACCAGATGTTGCTGAGATCTGACACGTTTTCTCTTTATTCATCTTTTTCTCACTCTCTCCCTCTTTATATCTCTCAGGTGACAGAGACAAGGTGCAAAAAGGTATGCACCTCCAAGTCGGATTTGCGCTCCAATGACTTCAGTATCGTAGGATCTCTGCCACGGGACTTTGAACTCTCAAACTTTGACTGCTACGGCAAACCCATTGAATCTGGTAATGCTTGCGGTAAATCGCAGGCCAAGAACAACAAGAAACCACCACCTCCTAAACCTGTGATCCCCTCGGCAGCCAAGCGCGTAGATCTTTATGCTCGTGCGATCTTCCCATTCTCCTTCCCTTTCTTTAATGTTATTTACTGGTCTGTGTATTTGTGATTGCGTAAAGTTAAAACTGCTTCCATTCAGCTAACTTTCTCCTCCTTCGTATTGTTTCGGTCCATATAATTTGTTCCTCAGACATCAAACGGAGCAGTTTTGTCACTGATGTGCACTGATGTGCAGACAGAGCACTACTGTTAATAAAAAGCAACATTTTTTAATGGAAAGAATGGAGACATTGCTTAAAACATTTTATTTTTAGCTAATATATTTAATTTATGCACAAACCTGAAAGAAATTATTATGAACATGCATGTGGAAATGGAATATATGGATATTAATATATTGTATTTAAAATCTATAATATTATTTTTGACCTACAGATCAGCTGTTAAGATGATGCTGAGACATTTGTACTGATAACCACTGCCATAAGAACTGTCTTTTGATGATGTTCCTGTTACAAGCATTCCAGAAATTACAAGCAGGTGTATAAAGCAGAACAAAACCAAACATCTCCTGTGCTTGTGAATCAGCCATCAATAAAAGGCCCAATGGCTCAGCTGACCTCATGACCTACGTATGAGTCTTTTTCTTACTTATACCTCTCCCAATCTCATCATATTCTTAAAAGTCAACTAGAAATGGAAATAACTTTTTCTGTTAAAAAAACCCCTAAAAGGTTGAGTTGAATTAACAACAAATAAAGCTAAAATAAAAATAAAAAAGAGTTAAAGAGTTTAAATAAACCTAACCAAAAGGAACACCAATCATGTTAAAGGTGACAAAAATAAAACATGATTTATTGTTTTGTCATTTTCTTCTAAACCACAGTTAAATGGTTAGTTAGGCTACACATCCTCATAATTCTGAAATGTTTTGGCCAAACACACAAAATTAAATTATTAAAGTGCAACATGTAAATGTAGAAATTAAAATGTGTGCATTAGATAGTTCAAGGTTTAAAGCAACTGTATGTAGCTTTTTAAAATCTTCTGAAGGTTTACTAACCTCTAATAAGGTGAATGGCTTCTGTTTCTTTCCCATGCTTCCCTTCAAATACACAGTTCTGGCATGAAACTCTAGAGGGTGCAGTCCGATAAGTCTAACTCAATCTGACCTAATGACATCATTATCACATGGGCCAGCTGATTGGTTCTCTCCTGTATTGTAGCCAATGAGCTCTCTGCTCAACATTCAAATATGTGACCCTGGACCACAAAACCAGTCTTAAGTCGCTGGGATATATTTGTAGCAATAGCCAAAAATACATTGTACGGGTCAAAATTATAGATTTTTCCTTTATGGCAAAAATCATTAGGATATTAAGTAAAGATCATGTTCCATGAAGATTTTTGTAAATTTCCTAACGTAAATATATCAAAACTTAATTTTTAATTAGCAATATGCAATGCTAAGAACTTTATTTGGACAACTTTAAAGGCAATTTTCTCCTTATTAAAAATTTTTGTGCCCTCAAATTCCAGATTTGTAAATTGGCATATCTTGGACAAATATTGTCCTATCCAAACAAACCATACATCAGTGGAAAGAGTAATTATTTAGCATTCAGATGATCTATAAATCTCAGTTTTGAGAAATTGACTGGTTTTGTTGTCCAGGGTCACATATATGACTAGTGTTTGCTGTAGCAGTTGCAGCTTGCTTCAGAAACCCTCCACCTTCCCCAGCTCCACCTGTATAGATCTGCTACGAGGTGATTCATGTATGTTATATGGGGGTTATTTCATGTATGTTATATTTGCAGCAGCAATATTTCTTACATGCTTTGTGAATGTATTGGCAGTAGCAAGTCTCGGTACTTGTGTTTGCGTAGCAGCAGCAGTGTAGCAGATCTATTCTGCCAAGACCAAATACATTATCATTGTCATGTACATTACTCTGCCAATCCCTTCGAAAGTTGTCATAACAGAAATGTCTGTTCTGGGTATATTGTAGTTTGGTGAGTGGAACGAAATTCCGTGAAATGGTTTACGCCAATTAATTTTACTCACTTAGGGGGCCTCAAAGTCGCAGAAATACCCAAAACTATATATACTTGCTATAAAATGGAGTGTGCGTGAGAAAATAGAAGCTTAATCTTTTTTTTTTTTGATGCCATAATATCAAAGTTAATTTACTCAAAAAACTACCAGTATTTTTTCATAAGTGCTGTTTAAAAGTTCCTGCTGAATTATTGTAATGCGTGTTACTAGCCGAGCATGAGACCTTAGACACTCAATACACAGCTGTCTGGGAGCCAGGGTCTGAACTGTTCCTGCAGATTGACCTACGGGTGTCTTTGCTCTAGTCAGAATATAAAATGTGTCTGGAATGTAATGAAGCCTGCTAAATGGAGAATGCCCCACCCCTCCCTAGCTGCCACATTCACACAACAAAAAGGCCATGCAAATAAATCGAATAAAAAGAGAAACCTGAATGTGTTTATATAAAAAGGGAAGAGCAGGAAGAAAGTGTCTTGAACCTGACCAGATTTTCCCTCCGCATATTATCTTTGTGGTATACACAGAGTTGCAGAACATGTGGAATGGTTAGTTAGTTGCCATGGCAACAGACACCGAGACAGCTAGTGTGATTTTGCTGATATATTTTCAAGGGTTGACTGTCTGGAGCCAGGTCTACTTTTGAAATCTTTAAAGCAGTTCCATTAGATTCAGACAGCTGAGTGAAATCATCTCACCTAGTTTTTTTTTTTTTTTTTAGTATAAGGACCTTCATCTGGACATGGTTTTGATGAGCTATTATCTATTTTAAGTAGCCTACTTTAAATTAAAGTTGATTAAAGCCTCAGCCTTCAAAATGTTAAGATGCACTACAGAGCCCCCTAGGGGTACAACTTATGAACTTACTCACTAAAGAGAGGTATATTTGTACAGTATACATAGCAAAAACACACAAATGTGTAAAGGAGTGTTGAAAAACAGTTCTCAGTTATGTAGCCAATTACTTTATATGTATTTCTTCCCTTTTTACGGCATTTTACAGCGATATCCTCCTCCACAGTCATTTGACTAATTACTGTGGTAGAGCCGCTGCTTTTGTGTCTCTAGTAAGGCTAACATAGAGGTGTAAGAATATGTGGATATCAGTTTAAAATGCACAAAAAGTCAGCGCTAGTGAAATGTTTCACTCTCAAATGCATATCAGTCATTTTGATATTACAATGTGCAATATAAGAAATTATTTTTGGTATATTGATATGCTCTATTGAAGCAGGGAAATTTAAGTTAGAAGACTAAGTTGAATAATATCTAAAGCAGGTAAAGCACTCTTCAAAAATGTGTCTCAACAGTTTCAAAGTTATTTTCAGCAGCTTGCAGTTGTGCTTGAGCATGACACTACTCAGCGTGTGTTTCCAAGCCCACCCACACACGTTCGCCTCTGAGTTTTCCCCATGATTGCTGTCTCACACATTGTTTCAAGCAGCTTGTTGGATTCCTGTTGGTTATCTGTCCTCCCACCCCACCAGTCAGTTCACTCTGTAACCTATATCACATAGACTACTGCCTAATACAACCTGAACACACGCTGGGCGAGGTGGGGGTGGAATGACAGCTTCTTCTTCCTTGCAGTTTCCACACCCAACACTGCCCTTTATTATAATTATAATATATAGTGACATATCTTTAGCTGATGTTATTAGGTATTTAAGAAAAGTAAGCAATATTCTAGTTAAAGATGTTTTTCTAAGTCAGAAGGGGTGGAATAAAAAAAAAAAAAAAAAAAATTTGCAAGCATCATTCCCAATACTGAATTTTTCAGTGTCACTGCCTTTCATCCACGCATGGGTGAAGTCATAGTGTGAAGGGGAAATTTTATCATGAGCGGAGACTGATGATAAGGTTACTTGCAAACACCCAGACAGATGGACTTACTTTTTTGATATGGAGTGTGTGTGCATGACAGTGTGTGCATATATTTGGGTGTTTGAAAGGGGTGGCATCTTTCAAATGGAGGCATGACAGAACTGAATAGGGCAAGAATGGGATGAAATGATGTGTGGAGGAAATGGATGATGAGAAGTCATTTTTTTCTGCCCCTCTTTGTCTTTTTCATTCTTCATTATTTCCACTGATGAGAGAGTTTTCTTTTTTTCAAGACATTAATACTTTCAACAAAGGTGCATTAAATTGATGAAAAGTGAAAAACAATTAAGACATTTATAATGTTACAAAAGATTTGGTAACACTTATAATAACTTTCATTTATAAATCATTGACAAACATTGTATATTGCTTAACAGATCATTAGTTAATATATATTCACAATGCTAGAAATATGAGATAATGTTCTTGATAATGTTTACTAATGAACTTATTAAACATTACCTAATGATTAACATATGATTATTTAATGTAAATTGAAATGCTTAAAAATGACAGTAAACGTTCAGTTCATATGATCTTCATTTGTTGTTTTTTTTGTTTGTTGTGTAGACCTCTATTTACACATCTTAACAAAAATCTATTCATTATTTGTTCATGTTTTAGCAATACCCAATCAAAAGTGGAAACTACTCATCATTTGCAAATGTTTATAAATGTTTACTAATCATTAATACCTTTATGAACAGTCATCTCAATGGCAAAAAGTGTCCCGAAAGACCTGAATTTACCCTATTCATGCATCTTTACTAATAATTTATTAATCATTTGTTAATGTTTTTGCAGTAGCCAATCTAAAGTTGAAACTATTCATCATTTGTAAATGTTTCTAAACGATTATTAATCATTTAGTATCTTTTATCCATTAAATGCTGTTCTTTTTAGCTTTCTATTTATCAAAGAATACTGCGAAAAAAAAAAAAAAATTAGGCAGCAAAACAGTTTTCAATATTGTTTAGAACATTAATAATAACTGAGCACCAATAATAATTCATAATAATTGAGCCGCATTTCAGCAATTTTTTTTCAGTGACGTGTACAATATCTTGGTGTGTAAAATATATGAAATGCCTTGTGTACTGTTTTCTACAGAAGAAAAGCCAAATAAGACAGACACAGTAGCCTGTGATATAGCTATAGGCTAAAACATACTATATCATGTGAAGTTCTCTCAGTGTGTCACTCTTAGGTCCATGCCATGCAGAATGGCCATTAGTCCTGCAGCCAGTCTCCTTGCCCACAGCATGCCCTTTCTGCTTATATATGTGCAGCTTCACAGGGCTTATCCAGGAGGAGAAGAGAGGATGGAGCAGTAACACGTTAATGTGAGGACGACCCACTTGATAAACAGCCATGAGCTTGAATAAGGACATTGAAGAGTGCCGAGAGAGAGAGACAGAGAGAGAGCATGTATGTGTGCCATGCACAACATATACTAAAGCTTAAATGGATCATAGCTAACTGTAGATTATAGTTACTACTAATTTTAGCATCTCAGTTATGCATCTTTTTTATTTATTGTCAGTCTCATCTTCTTAATTATACAAACATATACAGAGAATACATAGTGTAGTTGGCTTGATAACTATATATCCATACTGATTACAGTTAAAATATGCTTGTGAAGTGATTCGAAGTTACTTGTTACCTGAGCCTGAATGATTAAAAGTGGTTTATGGTTATCTTCACCTTTCTTTAGAAAAACACATTGTCATTTTTTTCATCATGAAATATTTAATTTTCCATTTATCACTTCAGTGAGCTCATTTTTTATATTTGCAGTTTAACTCTGAAAGACCTTCCAGCCCGGGATCTTGTTATAGCAGCTCACGCAGTATGGAGCATGGGCTGAGGGGAATGAAACTGGGACATGGCGGTTGGGGAGATGTAAGAGATGATGATTAATGTGTTGCTTATGGTCTGTGCTCAAGGGAGGGGAGAAGACAGAACATTTCCAAAATTCAATTAGATACCTGTGAGCAGTATTAGTAGATTCATTGCCATTATATATTCAGCAATGAAAGCAGTAAGGTCTTTCATCAGAGACTGCACTTTGGGGTTTAGAGAATATGGCCTGGGATGTACACTTCCAAGCTAGAAGAATGACTTGCAGTGTTGTGGTACGGGGGTACAAATTAAAGACAGGTGTATTAAATGTCACACACATCTGTGTGTGTGTGTGTGTGTCTATATATATATATATATATATATAATATTATATGTATATATATATATATTATATATATATATATATATATATATATATATATATATATATAGACACACACACACACACACACAAACACAAACGAGTGCACGCATAGTTAAATAAAATGGTTTCAGGAGGTTGTTCAAAGCTATGTAATGCAAAATGTTTATGAAATTTTAATTGCTTTTATTTCATCATAGATGTGAAATTACAGAAAAAAAAAAAAAAAAAAAAAAAAAACAAGGCTGTATGTACAGCTCAGTTTTTATGTCATTTGCTTTGAGGAGGTGAGAGGGACCTGTCCATGGTCCTGAAGTCAATTCAACCTCTCAGATGTGGACACAATTTAGGAAGCCCAGTACTGGCCGTAACAAGTGAGGTGGACGGTGTTAATGACTCAAGGGCCGACATATTCAATGGGGCTTGCAAAAATTTCAATTTTATTTTGAAAATACCATGCAATACCATGGAGATATGCTCAATATTTAGCTTATATGGATGGTAAAACTCGTATAATCTGTATGATTGTAAAAACAAACAAACAAACAAACAAACAAACAACAACAAAAACTCATTGACTGAGTGATTAAAGGGGGAAAATGAACAGAATATCTATCTGAGAAAGAAACCCCTTTTATAATATTAATCTTAGATTCATAAAAGTCCATTTTCAAGAACTGGGAAAATTAAACCTTTCTCTCTTATTTAGGTTATTTAAAGTTGTAAAATGAAATTCATACAAAAATACCTTGAATACAGCTTTCTGTGATTAACACATTTACAGTATCTGAATAAAATAAAAATATTTTTGTTGGGCTTAAAAACAAAAATGACTAGGTGGTTTAACTGTCCATAGCTTGTAAGCAGTTATGACATAAGCTTGGCACAATCTTTATTATTTATTTGAAATGCATTGAAGCATAATGTTATTGATATTTGAAAAACTTTGTCAGCCAAATCAAAGTCAGAGTGGTGTAACCAACATGCAGTCATTTTGTTGTCATGTGAAAAAATAACTAACCACAAAAAATGATTTATTACTATGTTGACTGTGTGGTAGGTTTGGAAAAAGTCAGCTTCATGACTCAATAATTACCCTGAAAAAATGTTTTATTATTATTATTATTATTATTATTATTATTATTTATTTTATTAATTTTTTTACATGATGGTTGCACCACTTATTTATTTTTAGCACTTTATATATATAATTATTATTATTATTATTTTGGTATTGGAAACGGTGTAAATGTTTTTCGGAAAAAAAAAAAAAAAAAAAAAAAAAAAAAAAAAAAACGAATACAAATTTAGAAACCTTACACCTGTGTTTTAAACTAGCTCTTTGAAATGATTTCTAATTTTAATCACCTCCGTGTTCTTATAGTAGCCTACGTGTCTTGTTGTTATTCGTCGCCGGTTACCGTGTATGTGCAGTGTTCCTGTATGTTAGTGAAGGTATCAACTCATAGGAAGGCGCGCGACTAGAGGGAAGAGAGAGAGAGAGAGAGAGAGAGAGAGAGAGAGAGAGAGAGAGAGAGAGAGAGAGAGAGAGAGAGAGAGAGAGAGAGAGAGAGAGAGAGATCTGCATTATTCCTCCAGAAGCGGGACTGAGGCAGGAGTCTGCGATAGAGGAACCACCTGCAGACAGCAGCCGCGCTCTTTCTCCAGCAACGCCTCAACATGTTACGGATTTGATCCAACTGTATTAACGACAAATATTTCCTTCATACAGTGGGTGAACACACACTGTCGTGGAGATGCAACAGTTTAAGAATTTATCGATTTGTCTCATTTCCCTTTTATGCGGGTTGACAACTGGAGGATCTCCAAGTGTTCAAATTGGTATGTTTAGTATGGGCGTCATTTTTGTTAAATTAACGTTTTAAATGTTGTGAACTGTATAATTTTTAACATGTATTTTGTGTATGTCGTTCAGGGGGCTTGTTTCCTAGGGGAGCTGATCAGGAGTACAGCGCATTTCGGATCGGAATGGTTCAGTTCGGAACGGCTGAATTTAGACTGACGCCTCACATCGACAATCTGGAAGTAGCTAACAGTTTCGCTGTAACTAACTGCTGTAAGTTATGCCATATTTATTTATTTATTTATTTATTTTATAAATACACGTGATTGCATAGATTAGTTTATATTGAGGTTCGATTTTATGCATTTTTAACAAAAGCAGATTTTGTCAGTTGGAATGAATAGTTTGAATGCTGAAGTTTTAGTGGCTATTGGTAGGAATTCGCGTATAGTGGGATGTGAAGTTGGTTTCCACAGTAACGGAGATGAGAATGAGCTCTCATCATCAGAAGCTGCTTAACCATTCTATTTTCTCTGGGTCATTTACCCCGTTTTCGGTAAGAAAAAAAAAAAAACATGCTTTAAATAATATCGTTTTTGGTACAGGAACCATAGATTTTTGACATTATCAAGAATACACACACACACACACACACACACACATACATACATATATATATATATATACATATATATATATATATATATATATATATATATATATATATATATAATATTAAAAATAATAATAATAATAAATAGAACATTATTTATGTTGTCGAATTTCACCAAGATTTTGACCAAGTTTTGACCTTTCACCTTTGGCCTTTCAGTATTTTGTGCAGCTTTATATATTTATTTATTTATTAGCCTTTCACACATACTGGTTTCTATGTTTTGTTACAACACTGCCTGGGATAATAGGCCTTTAAATTATGTCATTTTCTGCTAAAACACCCGTGGCACTTTTCAAAACACTTGTGAATGTAATGATAGATGTGCAAATTTGGCCCATATTGAGTGCTTCACATACAGTAGTGTTATAATTGCATTATTGCATTATTAATGCACAAGTTATTATGAGATGCAAAAGTGGTTATATATATATAAATATTTTTTTTTTTTTTGTAAAATAACAGTTATGTCCCAAAATATTTTTACTTTGCATTATTCCATGAATATATATATATATATATATATATATATATATATATATATATATATATATATATATATATATTATAACACATGCATAAACATATATGCTGTTGTAGCATCATGAGGCTAGGTAACATACAGCTGAGAACATATCCAGTTGATAACACATGCATAAACATATATGCTGTTGTTAATGTGGGTAGCCTGTTGAGCTAGAAATGTTCAGAAGAGTAAGCAGAAGAAATTTCCAATGCATGAGAAACCTCTTTTATAGTTTTTTTTTTTGACCATCACTGTGTTAGATTTAATCAGCACAGAACTTTATAAGATGATCATGAATAAATGAAGACTTTATTAAGTGGATCACTTATATTCAAGGATTTCATTTAGTATTCAGTGAGCTGTTGCTAAGCAATATTTCAAAAAAGGATTCTTGTTGAAGAAACTCTCTTTAGTTCAGTTCAGTTAAGTTATTTTTTTTTTCCTTATGAGAACCACATGAGAACATTCTGTACTATGATGGTCACGAATGTTTTAATTTCCTAATCATTAAAGATGCATTGTTTAAACTCATTCCTTGATACTGTAGCACTTATGATCTTTTACTTCATTTGCAATGTATGTTTATTGAAAAACTAGAAAATGTTGTTCCCTGTTTGCAAAGTATGCATCCCATGGGTTTGTCTTTCAGAATATATGTGAATTTTGTCTTTTAACCGGGTCAGTCTTTCATATGTATTCTATAATTTTCTATTTAAACTTACTTAAATACTCACCTCTCTCGAAATTTCCCATTTTCCATATTTATTTCCCAAGATGAGTGTTGTGTGTTAACAATTGGTCTTTCAGGCGCCATTCCTTTTATTTATCATATATAAAAACCCCTAGATGGCACTATGCTTTTATAGGCACCGCTTTATCATTTCCATCTTTCCCATACAGTTTAGTGTCTCCTTTTGAAAGCAGCCTGGGAGAATGTACTGTATCCATCAACCGTATTTAAGCTAGACCACATTCTATGTCATTTGGACACACTTCCTATTCCTATTTCCTTTTATTTAACGTGAAGCATGTGAAGAACACAGTGAATGTTATGATCTATTATGTGATACAGATCAGAACAGGTCTTTGGTCTCTGGTAAAGTCTTCATGGGTCTTGTTGGTTCAGAAAACATTTACTCTCTAAACCTGACATTTGCTCTGTGTTGTTGGTTAGGCATGAGTCAGAACGATCTTGTTACTAAAGTATAACAACTTCAGAACAGATACAGTGAATGGTTTGTGTTTAAAGGCTTTTCCAATGAGAAAACAACAAGACGTGCCACCTTGGTATGAGATGCAGCTATTAAGACCCTTATTCTGGCAAGATGCTGTTTATATATCAGCTTTTATTTTCAGATGAGAATCAACCCACTTACAATATCTGATAACATGAAAAGCACTGATGGCACTCGTACTATTGTATAAATATGGCTTGGTTGTTTGTCATTTCCCAACTTCAAATTGATAGCCACTGAGTAACATATTTTATGTTAAGGTGCCATGATTAATGGTAGGTTAAGAACTATCTATAACGATAATGTTATACAGTATATAGCAGGTTCTGATTTGACCGTGATTGCTTGCTCACCTCTCTCAACAAACTAAAATATTCAAAACTACAAATTGGCTAGACTGAATGATAAAACACCCCAGCTTTTAAACATGAAAGGTTTGTGTTAGCACAGGGCCTCAAAATCTAATTTAGTGGATGTATGAGTCATATTTATATGCATATACAGTATCTGAATCAAGAAAGGAGATGTGCTGGTCAGCTTTCCTTAGGCCTTTCATCTGTCTGGAAGACATATCAGGAGGATGTTTGCTGACATTACACAAAACATAAAACAGATTAGTTATAGATAAATACAGTTAAAGAGTCTGCAGCTCCTTGGCATTTCTTATTATCAAATTAATGGGATGAAAAGAGTATCTTCTAAAGCGCTAGCACAATCATCTTCAACTCACTATATTGTATATATATTAGTAAATGTGTGTTATGTATTAGTCTCACATATTTATCTTAATAAAAAGTATATTTTCTGATTGATCATTTTGGATATCAAAATACTTAGACTAATCAATGTGAAATCAATTATGTGTGTTATGAGTAATTTTGTTTTCTGAGCAGTTTCTCAGGACATTTATTTGCATGTAAGCTGACAAAATTTCATTCAGGAGCATTGATTGATTGATATCCACTGTGGTTTTGTCCCTGGTTTTGGAAGCATTTCCAGTGCTGGAACCCGCTTTAGTGCATTTGTGCTTCAGTAAACGTTCTACCTAAGAAACATACAGACATAAAACCCCTAGAAATATCAGTATCCATAAATACAGTAAGGACCCTATTTATGCTGATATCTTCTCGCACATCCCTCAGTCTGGTTTGGGAGTGTGTGAAGTCTATCTAAATAAATTACGTGATCATAATCAATAGCTACGTGTGTTTAAATCCTTGTCTCTTGTCAGTACATACACGGTTGTTCGACTATCCTCTGCTAACTGGGTGATTCGATCCCTTTTCAATTAAAAAGACCTGCTGTTTTTCTTACCTGACACAGTGGGGTTGTCAGGAGTGCTCGCTCTGATCCGGCTGTCACACAGCAGCCTGGGAAAGGCTTTAGTGCTACACTGCTGAGAAAAGGCATGGGACAGAAAAAGAGCATTATAAACTGTAAATGATTCGAAGGCAGGGTCCAAAATAAACTTTATGCCACACCTGCCATTGCCAAGAAATGAGGACATTTAATTGTCATAAATATTTCTTACTGACCATGAAACTGTATTTAGCATATTTAATTTTTTATTTTTTTAGTAAAAATATATACTTTTTTTGGTCATTATGACATACGGTTAAAATGGCACTAGTATGTATGACTCATCATGATTTTGTTCCTCATATTACCGTGTTAGTGGCTTAATGTGAGGAATGTTTCACATTTGTATCGTCGCATGAAGTTCTGGAGAGAAAAAAAAAAAACTATAGGCAAAAACAAACCAAATTATAGGGTGGCCCTTATTTGGGGACTTTTGAAAACTTCTGCTCTCACCTGCCCAGCCAACTCCCCTTCATGAGAAATGGAAACAGACCAAATTTTGCTAAGATTGGACTACATTTGGGGTGTGCTCAACAAAATTTAAATCCTCTCTTAATGACCATAACAGCACGTAATGAATAATTATACAAGACCATTAGTATACTGTGAATTAGGTTAAAAACAAGAACACAGAACAATGTTGTTAGACCGACAGGTAGCGCCGTTGCGCTTCAGCTGTCCTGAGTTTGAGTTCCAGCTCATGGACCTTTCCAAATCCCGTCCTAATCTCTCTCTCCCACTTTGCTTCCTGTCCACTTACTGTCCTATCGAAAAAAAGGCATCAAATGCCAAAAAAAAAGAAAAAAGAAAAGAAAAAAGAATTACAACGCTGTTGATGATAACTGATCTTTGAAAATTTGTGAACTGATCTAGATCGTGATGACAATCGGACATGTCCTTCAGTCGCAAAGTTCTTGCGCACATAGAAGCAGAACATTAAAAAGTGAAATTACTGTACTGGTGAAGAAGATATTTATGATGATCCAAGAAGTCCTTCAATCACAGTAATCTTGAGGAGCCTGGAAACAGATTTCGGTGCTCTCTGAAAATCTGCATAATGTCCTGTGTTTGTTTTTCCTCATTTGGTCTTTGAGAGGAGTCCATGGTACTATTGGATAAGTGCAACACCTGCATTGTTTGCCCAGGAACCAGAATATTCATTTAAGAAGTCCTGATGGAGATCAAGAATAACAAAGAAGATGCAAATGTTCTGCCATTGTCATGACATGTTGCCAAGTATGGTAACACATACTCAGAATTTGTGCTCTGCATTTAACCCATCAAAGTGTGCACACACACAGCAGTGTAGCAGAAGTAGGTAGCCATTTTCCGCAGTGCCCAGGGAGAAACTGGGGGTTTGATACCTTGCGCAAGGACCTCAGTCGTGGTTACTGAAGGTGGAAGAGAGTGCTGTACATTCACTCCTCCCATCTACATTTCCTGCTGATACTGAGACTCGAACCAATTACCTTTGGGTTACAAGTCCAACTCTCTAACCATTAGGCCACAACTGCCCCTACTTCTAATGGAGAAACAAAGGGGGAGTTGTGGCCTAATGATAGAGAGTCATCTGATATCAGAAACAGTCAATAGTTTATTAGTGAGCAAAACCTTCGCTAATATTAGCAATCAGATCTTGAAGTATCTGTTGATAAAAAGATACATTCTTTGGGCATACCCTAAATGACAAATTATCTGGATGGTATTTTGCATACATTACATAAGTCTAGTGGAGAAACAAATGAGGGGGTGAGAGGTTAACATTTCCAGTAAAAAAAAAAGCCCTCCCAATAAGGGCCACCCTACCTTATATTTTCCACTAAGGTAAAAGAGACAGATTTATTTTCTTTAAAAGATGGTTTTAGTGGGAAGTCGTGGCCTAATGGTTAGAGAGTCGGACTCCCAATCGAAGGGTTGTGAGTTCGAGTCTCGGGCCGGCAGGAATTGTGGGTGGGGGGAGTGCATGTACAGTTCTCTCTCCACCTTCAATACCATGACTTAGGTGCCCTTGAGCAAGGCATCGAACCCCCAACTGCTCCCCGGGCGCCGCAGCTTAAAATGGCTGCCCACTGCTCCGGGTGTGTGTTCACAGTGTGTGTGTGTGTTCACTGCTCTGTGTGTGTGCACTTCGGATGGGTTAAATGCAGAGCACGAATTCTGAGTATGGGTCACCATACTTGGCTGAATGTCACGTCACTTCACTTCACTTCACTTCACTTTGATTTGAATTACTTAGGTCACTTACATCAACAAAGGTCAAATGATCAGTTATAATTCATCTTAAACCATGTATTATGTTACAGTTTCTAATGAAGTCACTAAGAAACTGATGAGTAACTTAGTTTTATTTACTGTCCAAAAACTTGCTAAATGCTTTAAAAAAAAATAAAAATAAAAAAAATAAATAAAAAAAAATTCAGCAAGTTGGACAATGCATGAACTTACAGAAAAGCTAACTGAAAGAAAGAATGCAAGAAAGAAAGATTCCCTGTGGCAATTGAAAGTGGCTGTGTTTGGAAGGCGTCTTCAGTGAAGTGCAGTATAAAGCAGCTCACACTTTCATCTCCTCCCCACTCAGGGATGACCCCCATCTATTAAAAGCCCTTTTTTCCCTGGCTGCAGCTACATAACAGAAATGCCTGCATAAATTATCTGACAGTTCGATTTCCACTTTCTCTTGCCTTCTCATACAGAGGGAAGCAGTAATTGTGTGCCATCCAATAAGAGCTTTTAAGGCTAAGCCATGTGAGGCAGCATAGCTTTGTCATATTTCTGTGTAAGTCCAGTACATCATCTCATCATGACAAATGAGTGGGAGTCAGTACTGGTTAACATCTCAATATGGCCTCTTTTTTAGTCTGTGCTCCAGCGATGGTTCAAACTCATTGAATGCTATTTCAGTGATTTATAAAACCTGAACATTAGGCTACTAAATAAAATAACATGCTAGTTACTAGAGGGTCTGATTTATTTTATTTATTTTGCTTCAGTCTGTTTTTTTTTTTTAAATTAACAAATCAGTTGAATAAATGATTCAGTGACTCACGTAAGGCAGTCACTTGTTTGTTTCAGAATAAATCAGTGTTTTTGAACAAACTGACTGAATAAACTATTCAGTCGATTTAACTCATAAATTCACTTGTTACCACCTACTGATGTAACCATATAACCCACAGAAAAACAATACTTAAAGGGTTATTTCACCCCAAAATGAAAATTAGGCCATAAATTACTCACCCTCAAGTCATCTATCAGTGTATATGACTTTC
The DNA here is from genome assembly GCF_018340385.1 of Cyprinus carpio. Taxonomy (NCBI): domain Eukaryota; kingdom Metazoa; phylum Chordata; class Actinopteri; order Cypriniformes; family Cyprinidae; genus Cyprinus; species Cyprinus carpio. Next base: position 20,758,666 of record NC_056585.1, on the reverse strand, counting down.
TTCTTTCAGACGAATCCAGTCGGAGTTATATTAAAAATTGTCTTTGATATTTCAAGCTGTTTAATGGCACTCAGCGGGTGTTGCAGTGCATCAGTCCAAAAGAAGTTAAATAAAAAGCGCCCATCCTTAATAAAAAGTGTCTCACACGGCTCCGGGGGGTGCACAAAGACCTCCTGTAGTGAATAGATGTGTTTTTGTAAGAAATATTACATTTTGAATATGGAAATTATCACTTTAATATAGCTTGTGCCACTAGTTGTACACGGAAGCAGCTCCGGGCGGATGACGTATGAGGTTGGCGTTAGGTTACATAAAGCACATTCAATGACCTAGTAAACAAAGAAATAAAACATTTTCCAGACAAACACTATCATTGCTGAGATAATAATCCTAAAACTTGAAATGTGCAGATTTTATGGACATTGTTGGGTCTTTTTCACAGGAAACGAAGGGACTTCCAACTAGTATCCCTCACAGCCAGTGCTCCAGACTGTGCAACTGTTTCCATAGTGATGAGCTTTCCCCTTATAGGAAGACTTTTCTAACATCCTGTGGTTTATCTATCTGTTCCTAAGCATGTACACTCGCCACTAAAGAACTCCTTTAGAACGTGTGTGTGTGTATGTGTATGTGTATGTGTATGTGTGTGTGTGTGTGTGTGTTTGTATGTGTGGGTGGAATATGATTTGTCCTGCTAAGAGTGTGAAATCAACTTCAACACACAAACATACGCATACACACAGGAAAGATACACACTCTATTTGATGGTCACCATGGAGATGCTGGGTTCCTTTAAAGGGTTGCATTTACATAATGGAAATTGCATCTATCACTGTTGCCCTGCTGTAATCCATATAAAGTGTTCATGACTGAAATTAAATATGATTAATCATAGTGGTTGCTCTCAGTTTGTGGTTAGAGTGTGCATGTTTGAACAGGAATTCTCAGAAGTGAATTCAGAACAGTGTTTGAAAGTCTGAAAGCTTTTCTGGTATTTATGCTGACTGCATTATTATAACTTCCACCCAAAGTGCTTTCGGTTTTTCAATCTACACAATTACATTATTTTAAGCTCATGTCGTAATTGATGACAGTATGATATATTTAAAACTAGCATACATTTTTTAATTAATTCATGCTTTATTAGTCTATTCCCTCTGTTCTTCAAGTTTGTTTCGCAGCCTTTCATTCAGCTTTCCCTCTCGCATGCTGTTGCTATGGTAACAGTAGGTCAATAATGAGCAAACATCAAGTCTCATGTGTTTATTATACTGGACTCTGACTCTGAGCTACTTACAGAACCTTATTAGATGCTGAGACACATCAGTGCACAGCACATTCTTCATCCAGCCATTTGCAGAATTTCCTCATTGCCTGTTTTTGTCACACGCACCTGTTCTGCATTCAGGCTTTTATTTGTGCCAGAATTCACTGATTGTGCACTCAGATCTGCTAAAATAAAACGATTACAAATCATTTTTGTTAACTGAAATAAAGCTGAAATAAAATAAACATGAATTTTAGATTAAAAATGTAAATGTAAAAATGCCTAAAACTGAAACTGAAGTAAAAAAAAAATAAATTAAAGCTAAATTGAAATAAAATTATAAAAAAACTAATAAACAAAAATATTAATAAAATACAATAATACTATATAAGTAATACTAAAATAAAATTGATTTCCACATTCAACAAATTAATAAAATCTGGAATGTTATCAACCACTACAACATTTAAATGTAGTTTTTGCTGTAATATTGCTGGATCACTGATCCAGAAGAGTTATTTTTCTCATAAAGAAGAGAATCTAATTTAAGAATAGATTTTTTTTTTCCCAGCCTAAAGGTTGTACTTCCACATCAATGTTTTATAAACTTTACAAGTTTAATAAAAGCATAATGATTTCTTTCTCACAAAAATGTTCCATATTTCAAATTGTCCCGAGGTGATTAAGTAGATTTGTGTAATTTTTACACCACTGGTGTCACCAAATGGAAGTGGGGAAAAAATGAGAGGGGAGACCATTTTCAGTCAGGTTTCTGAAACACTCCTTTTGTCTGCTATTGGCTGAACACACAGGTAGCCCCGCCCCAAACAAACACTATTGGTTGAGCCAGTATTGCTGTATCAGACTGGTATAATCTATTTATTTATTTTTTTTCTCTCCATTGAGATAATTGAAATAGTTAATTTTTGGCATCAAAAATTGCATGCATCAAATAAAATTAATTTGTTAATTTCACAGAAAACATATTTTGAATCATAAAATCACTCTCCATTTCCAGAAATGTGTTTCATTTGAACTTTTGCCCCATGTGTTTAAAATCAGTTTTTTAGGTCAGGTCTCGCAGGTCAGGCTTTTGTCTAGTTTACCTCCCCCTATCTTTTCAGCATGCTTCTATCCGGTCTCTGTAAACAAGAGGGTTGCAGGGGACTGAGGCTCTCTGTGTTTCCATGGAGCAGCTGCAGGAAGAGACTGTGAGAACCACATCCACCCCACAATGCTCCTCTTAAACCAAAGGCAGGAATGTGTCCGCTCAGACATGTCTGCTCACATAAACTTGCTTTTATACACAGAGACCCATATGGACTTAAACACACACACACAATACCAGACCATAACAGCCAGAGCCTATTAAACCTGACCAAAACCAGCCATTTCAGCATTCACATCCTTAGCACATCATACTGTGAAAATGTCCTGCCAACCGTGAAAAGGGAACCACAATTCTGTTTGCTAACAGCACAAACCCTATGAAATATTTTGGCAAGCAGAGATAAGGTGGCATGTGCAATACATTGCTATGTCCAACACATGAGAGGAGAAGGAACACTAGAAATTATCATGCTAACAAATCAACATTTAACTAGACTTACTGTGCACATTTTCAGTCAGTATAAACAAATAAATGAGAAAATGAATACAAACAACAAATTAGAAATGATAATGAGGTCTTATAAAGTATGTCTAATGCTTTTGTGCGGCATCTTTGCAATTTATTTGTGTAAACGAGTGATTTGTGCTTATATGTTTATTATATTCCACAATATTGTGCCAATTTTCGCTTTAGTTAATATAATTATTTAATCAAAGGTGAGTGAAAATGATGTGTAAATAGTGCATTCAATAATATAATGTATACTAAAATGTACTTAGCCAGCTTACAAGTCCATGAAGAAACTTGATTGCAGGTCAAGGAAATGGAAGCCCTATAGAACAGAATGTGTCAGATGCAAGAAAATAAGGCCAATTAATGAGGACAGCTAAATATACCACTACAGGCGTTCTGCTCTCTCGCTTTCTCATCTCACTGTGTCTCTCTGAAGGTTACCTTGCTTTCATTACAGCAGGACACATTTAATATCAGCACTATGATCAGGCCCAGTGAGCCCACACAGAGCTTTATCTAGGGTTTGGACCATCGTAAACTTCATAGAAGAAACACTAATTTCTGTGACCAAGGCTAAACTACAAAAATGTAAAAATTCTGTCATCTATCTGTCCGTCCGTCCGTCTATCTGTCCGTCTGTCTGCATTGAAGCAGAATTTATTTGTTCATTTATTTATGTATGTATTTCTGTGCGTAAGTTAGCCTAGTTGTGAGGTAAAGGGGCACTAAGTTAAAACTACATCTTTTTATTTTTTATTGCACTGTTTTTTAGTTGAAATCGAATCTATGTATAAACTAAATATATACAGACACTTCTGACTATGACTAATGGTTAGAATAAAACAGAAGATTGATTGAATAATTCCATTAATAAGCTCATGTTTTACCTGACAAATGTAAATTATTTAGACATTCTCTATATGATAATGTTTACATTTATACTCACTTTAAGAAAGAGAACATGATTGATGTTATTTTCAAATACAGTTTCTGAATAATATTTATGTATAAAAATACTTTACCATACATTACCATATTTCATGATTAAGTATAGTATTTTAGTGGAAACATTTTTACCATAAGTTATGTGAGGCAAAATAAGTTAGAAGCAAATAAGAATAAACAAAACTGAAATTAACAGCATTTCAACACAGCCTCTGCTTACAAATTTGAAGGCTATTGGTTTTTTGAGCTTATGACCATAGCTTCATTCTGCCTGATGAACAAATGGTGCAACCAAAGTGTTTGTTACAAAATAGCCGGTAGTTATAAAGCCTCTAGTGTGGATTTTACAGTCCAGTTTACGAACCTCTGAATTTTTGGTGCAACCCTACCCTGGACACTATGAATTATCTGAGTATGAGTTTGGAACAAATGGTTCCTTTAGACCTGGTACAGAAAATCGTGACCTAATACTTATTCCTTGGCAGAATTAAATTAAAATAATTTCCATCCAAACCATGTATTCTGTGTTCTTTCACATTGTATTTTTCCGTTAACTCGTTGTCTTTTACTCTAGAGATCTGAATTGCACTTACAGTAAGAGAAGCAAAGTTTAAAGACAGAAGGCATACAGATAAATCCTTTAAGAGAGATCAGTCTTTATTTTGTTTCTTTGATTAAATGCAAAAGTAATAATGACAAGAAATAAAATAAATAAGCAGTGCTCAGAAGAGTTAGCTATTAATAGCATGAAGTAATTTATCCACACACTCCACTTGTTAGGGTTGTTTCTGTATGCTAATGACTCTATGCCAGTGAAAAGCAGTCATATGTGACAGTGTCATTAATGACTTCTTGAGTCTCATTCGCTCTCGGTATATGATGGTGGCCTTGCTCTTGATTAAAAGACTTTAATAAGACGTACATCTACTGTTCTTTCACACTTGACTAACTGGCCCATACAAACATTTAAGTCTCAAGTTTCATTACATAGCGCACATACTGAGATATGGGTTGCATAGGGGATTCTTTAATTATAGAGGCACCATGAACACTTAAAATAGCCATCTCATATGGAATACTTTGGCACTGATAGCTAAACAACTTCTTTTACAACAATGATATATTTCAGTTAATAACTGTACATATTTCTGCTATTTTCTCCACTTCTCTGCTAGAGATGTGTTCTAAGTTTACTTCTCATTTCAAATATATATTTTTATATTATTATACTGTATAATATTTTCAAATATGTATATTAAATGTAATTATATATATATATATATATATATATATATATATATATATATATATATTTATTATTTTTATATTTGTTCTCTAGGACTTTTGGTCATGACAGCAACATTGAGGACAGTGATACTTGAAAAAATGGTAAACATATTGGAAATAGCAAATGCACTGAAAATATAATTTACTAAGTTCTTAGGAAAAAGTGCAAAGTTGGACATCTCTGGTTTTAATATACATTTGTAATTAAGAGACATAATTTTGAGACTATTACAATCTGCCCTTTAAAACTAGAATATTTGCATTTTTTCTTTCAATTCATACTAGGGAACAGAACAGTTCCCCTAATCGAAGAATCACTCAGAATGTATTGAGGTCGACTGCAAGCAATAACTGGCAGCAATAAAAAGAAACAGTCCCATTATTTTTATACAGTAATAACCTGAGGAAAGGTGCATTTTTATCTGTACCTGCCATCCTTTCTCACCTATTTTGTTGTAATACAGCTGGTAATTTAAAAAAAAAAATGCATTCATGGAGTTCATGTGGTATATGGGTATATTAAAAGAATATCTTGTGGATGACATTGGCATTGAATTTCTAAAAGTTTGCTGTGTATGCTTGTATCAGCATTGGCGCATTGGCCAAGATAGCAACCTAATGTAAAATGCCAGAATTTGTTGATTCATCAACTATTTACCAGATGACCTGCCCTGACCCATCAAATGACCTGACCTCTTCTTGCCAATCTGAGTGCTAGATCAATGCAAATGTTGAAACTGGTTAGAGATAAGGATGTTTAATGTTTATAAATGGTTTAAACTATGTTGCTTGACCTAGTTTATTTGACCACTAGTGCTGGGCAACATACTCATTAAGGACAGGTTTAAGAGCAGCTGCGTACTTTTGCTTTATGATCTGTCAAATGCCTTGGAGAAGCTTCCGTTGTATGAAATGTATACATGGAGTTGACAGGCTGAAAGGTGTCTTGGGAAATAGTGACAGTCCGGGTTGGGGGTGGTAGCGAAAATAGAGCCGTTGTCATGGATGGAGGAAAAAAATTCCAGAGGCTCAGAACCAGATGGTCACTGATATAGAGGTGGCCCAGTTACAGTATGTTGTACCATCTCAGGAACATGAGGACACACTGTACTTACAGTCTTTTGCACCTATGTTTGTCTTGGTGTGATTTATGAGGATGCACAGTAACACAAAGACTCATTAGGTGCCAGCAAACATCCCTTATTAGTAATACTGTTGCTCTTGCTCATATACTCCTGAGGCTGTGACCAGACAACAGGACCGAGATAGCAGTGATAAGAAAAAAGAAAAAGAAAATGAATGCTACCGTCTATTTTTTTTCCATGGGATTTTAATTCACTCATTTAACTCCGATCAATTATAAAGTCATAATTTGGTCAGCAAGTCTTCCTAACTAAAAGGCCTTGAGTTGATTACACTGATTGCGATGTGTCTTTCATCAATAAAGTTGATTATGCCATTCCTCAGTAATAATCTTCATCTTTTACTTCTGCTGACTTCACATTATATTGGAACAAAGAAGTTTACAGTATTTTAAAGTAGAATTACTTTCATCATCCCATTAGTCAACATTGAAAAAAATAGTGGATCAAACTAGATTGTAATTATCTATAATGTATCTAAATCTTCATGATTAAAAATACGTCTAGTGACTCTTTCAGGTTTTTGGTAATTAAAATAATATAATATAATAGTGCAATTTAAAAATGTATAATTTCATGTATGGAGTCATATACCTGAATGCTTGTTTCAATTTATTTTATTTTACTATTAGATATTGCATTTTTGTTTGTGCCATGTTTTAATTTTTTTTTCATAAGTATTATTTTGAGATCAAACAATAATGTAATAATGAACTGCATTGCTGTTAATGAAAGATTGATGCTAACTCTTGTGCTATTATAGTTTTTTTCCTAATCAAATTTCCCATAATTCTTGAAAACACTTCACCCGATAAGCATCACTTTGTAATGACCTTTTCCAGAAATCTTGAAGAAAAAGGGAAGACTTTTTACCAATGAGATTCTAAAGTTTATGCAAGACTCTCATAATGTGTTACTTTTCTATCAGATTCTGATCGATTCTCTTTTTTTTTCAGTCTGTTCTCAGTTCTCAAGAGGAGTTTATGCTATTTTTGGATTTTATGACAAAAAGTCTGTGAACACAATTACGTCGTTCTGCGGGACACTTCACGTCTCTTTCATCACACCAAGCTTTCCCTTGGATGGAAATCAGCAGTTTATCATTCAGATGCGACCAGACATCAAAGGACCTCTCCTGAGTCTCATTGAATACTACAAATGGGACAAGTTTGCCTACCTTTACGACAGTGACCGAGGTAAGGTACTGGACTGCATTATTCAACACCATACGAACATGACGTGTGTGGGCTGAGGAGAAATGACAAATTTACTTTTAAATAGGATTCAATTTGTGTTTTGCCAGTGGGGTGGCTTTCAGGCACATCAGCTGGTTTGTCGTTTAGCCCAAATGATCATGATTTTGGATGAAGGCATTTCTTTAGCATTTTAAAATAAATATGAGTAAAGTGCCTCATCACTTCTGTGTATTTAAAAGGGGTACATGGGGCTGATTCAGCATGGGGCGTCGTTAAAAGGCACAGGGCCTGGGACAGTATTATAACTCACACAGTAGTATGATGCGATATAAAAGCAACTGACAATATTTGATGGTGCAGATAGGATTATGGCTATTGTATTTAGAATATTCATTTTTATGGATATTAGTCTGTCAAAAAAGGCATATCTATAATAAAACACAGGTTTATTTTGCACCTTGAGCTGGAGTGAGACAGCACAATTAAAGGTTCATTTTGTTTTTGTTGGCCTTTGTTTCTCAGCTTTCTATTTGTCTCAAGCTTGTCTGTCTCTCTCACTCTCCATTTTTTCATTCTCCCTTTCTGTCTCACTCATTTCCCTCTAAGTCACTCTCCAATTCTCGCTTTCTTTGATTGTTGTGGAGGTTGAGAGCTGTGTGGCACAAATAAGAATAGCTGATGTGAGTCTCTAAGGACTGTGGTGTCATTAATGTCTGTAATGGTGATGTTTTATTAACTGATTTTGCTACTTTTAACTTTCCTGTGATGAAGATCGGTATGCACACAATGTGTCATTTATCATTTATGAATATTAATAATGCATACATAACCCTGTGCACCCTCCCCCAAAAAAATAAATAAATATTTTTTTGTGTGTGCATTTGCATGTATGCTTTTGTGACTGTTTGCTTTTGTTGCGGGCTGAATCTGCATTATTTATTTCAGACTCGTGTGGTGGTGTATGTGGGATGAAATATGCACCTTGACTCACACGTTTACATCACTTGTCATACTAATTAGGTCGATCGACGCTGCATTCCCATGGCAACCACTGTGCTCAGTGTGTTATTAATGTGTCAGTGTTACTGTGTGAGAGCAGCAGCACAGCGCCTGTGGTCATGTTGCATTCCACTGGATTCGGACATAAAATATTCCTCCAGTCCTCCATTTGTGCAAATAACGCAGAAGATTGAGGGTACATAATAGGATGTGTGCTGCATCTTATAGGATACATAATATATATTTTCAGATGGTTTACATGTTGTGGCATGTGAAATACAGTGAGAAGAGGAGAACATAGAACATAATTTTCCAAGTTTAAAGTCAATTAAAATCACTTTTATTTCTATAGCGCTTTTATGCATTGCAGACAACAGTGTCATTAGCTTATATGTGCAATATACAGTACCACTCAAAAATGTAGGGTCTGTAATATTTTTGTTGTTGTTTTTGAAAGTTTCTTATGCTAACCAAGGCTGTATTTATTTAAAAACACAATAATAAGAGTAATATTGTGAAATATCATTACAATTTAAAATAACTATTTTTTTTTTTTTTGAAAATGAAATTTATTTCTGTGATGCAAAGCTGAATTTTCAGCAGTCATTACTCCAGTCTTCAGTGTCACATGATCCTTCAGAAAATATTCAGATATGCTGATTAGGTGTTCTAGAAACATTTATTATATTTCAACCGTGAGGCATTATTTATATTTTCAATCTTAGGATTTGATTTTCGATAGATATATATATATATATATATATATATATATATATATATATATATATATATATATATATATATATATATATATATATACACTATCGTTATATATACACTATGTTGTTAGGTCGTTTTTTTTTAAAGAAATAACAGCATTCATTTGAAATAGAAATCTTAATAAATGTCTTTTCTGTCACTTCAAATTATTTCTTTATTAAAAAAAAAACAAACTATCAAATCAAACTTGAACTTCCATTAAGTCCATCACACGCCACTGCATTTTTTTTTGGCCTGGATAACCTTCACAGAAAGATACACACTTGTTGCAGCATCAAATATCTTGGGCATGTTGTAGTAAAGAAATGGCTGATGGGTTAATAAAGAGTTTATTCAACCCTGATATTGAGCACTTTAGCAGGAAACAAATGCATAATTTATAGTCCGAGAAAAGCTTTTATTTTTAAAACACAGAGTGTGGAAATGAAGTGACTGGTGGCCACGGTGGTAGTCGTTGTGCTTGTATAAATTATGTGAAGGTTCCAGTTTAGAGTTTTGCTCAGTGGTGTGGATGTGGAGACATGATGGATTCTTATAGCATGTTGGTTGCTTTCTGCATGACAGTTGATCTCTTTAGATACTTTCTACATCACTCACCTGACGGAAATGCCAGCATTGCTTTTGCACTTGATGCTGATGAGCTGTGAAGTGACTGTAGCTGAGGGTCATTTCTTCACCCTGCCTGCTGCTCATGTGGATCTGGCATGTTGCTGTCCGTGGTCCTGAAGTGCATGAGACAAGGGACCCAGAGCAACATTGACACACACACATACAGCCTCACAAATGCTCTCTCGTGCTTGTTAGGTGGTGTGTTGTCATCAGGGACAGGTGCATGACAAACAAAATAACAACAGACAAATATGCTTAAAACTGGAAAACATGCTAGAGCACCAGAATGCCTGTTTCAACAGGTCATTAAATGCAAACTTTGCCTGGATTGTGTGCTTCTTTTTTGTTTGAGCTTGAAGTGACGTGAAAGTGACGTGACATACAGCCAAGTATGGTAACCCATACTCGGAATTCGTGCTCTGCTTTTAACCCATCCAAAGTGCACACACACCTACAATTCCTGAATTGATTTGATTTGTGAGGCCCGAGACTTGAACTCACAACCCTTGGATTGCGAGTCCGACTCTCTAACCATTAGGCCACGACTTCCCCAGGATATTAAAGGATATTAAAGACAGTCACTGCTCCTTGTTTCCTTTTACTTTATCTTCTGTTATTGGTTTGCTTTGTTTTAAAGTGTCTTATATAATCAATAAAGGATTGACTGTGCACAAAGACTAATTCTCCCTCACTGTAAGACTCAACCATAACCTCTGCATAATTGGGCTGGCTAATTAAATCAGCCTAACACCTCTGACGATCTACAAAGATCCAGCTGTGTACTGCTTATAGAGAGACAATGAGATTATGTAATACAGCTGACATCACAGTTCAATGAGGGAGACCCCATACTGGGAAACAAATAAACAGATATTGAACCACAACCACTATTCACTAAGGTTTCATTCATGCTTATGTAACAAGATTAGGGAGCGCTGATGTAAAATAATATAATACATGCTACAAATACACTACTGTTTATAAGTTTGCGCTCAGTAAGATTTTTATTTATTTATTTTTTTAATTAGCATCAATGCAAATTATTAATGAAAATCGACAGTAAAAGTATAATGTCAAAAAAAAAATGCAGAAATTTCTATTCATCTCAGAATCTTGGGGGAAAAAGTATCACAGTTTGCCCCCCAAAAAAACAGTTGGCCCAAAAAAAAAAAAGCAGTTTTCAACACTAGGCAGCAAATCGGCATATTAGAATGATTTCTGGAGTGGAATTTAATTAAAAAAGAAAACAGTTATTTTAAATTGTAACAATATTTCACAATATTAAGTTGTTGTTGTTTTTTTCCCCAGTATTTTTGATCAAATAAATGCAACCCTGTTTAGCATAAGAGACTTATTTCAAAACCATAAAAATATTACAGACCCACACTTTTAAATGGTAGTGTAGATGTCAAATGCATTATTATGATTGCTGTTGTTGTTATTTTGTTTGTTGTTGTTGTTTTCATTTTGCCCAAGTAAGTGTTACAATGTTAAATCATTTTTAAATATCTAATGCAATTGATAGCAAATCAAATAAATTCCTTATGAGTCTGGATTTGCCTGAATTTAATTGGTTAAATCTTCAGCTTCTATGTCACCCATCAGGCGTTCCTAGATTCAGAAGTGATTTTGGAGTGTCCTGGAAAAATGATGAGCAGAAGTGCTATTATCTCATTTGCTTCTTAGGTTTTAAGTGACCCACATCAGGATTTCCTAGATTCAGAAGTGATTTTGGAGTGTGTTGGAGTCAGTGCTATCATGTAATTTGTTAGCCCTCACTAACGAGTTTTTAATCACTTATCTCTAAGAATAGCTGTAAGCCTTGATCCTCATGTCTCTAAGCTGCACATTTAACAAAGGTTAAACACGGGAGCCCACTGTGCCTCGCACTCCCAGAGATTTTACCCAGGATTAATGTACTTGGCTGAAACACGACACAATGGTTTCATATTCTTAAAAATCAAATACACATATCAAGCATACAAACACTCACTCACACTGACTATTTATAAACAAGTGCTGTAGCTGTTATGCCGTCACGCTTAATCGATTGTTTTAGTTGTTTACCTCCCCTGTGACTGACAGAAATTAAAATGCCAATTTTACAGCCTTATTATCTGTAACACATCCGTGGTGTATTATTAAGGATGTAACTGGCAACCAGTGCTTCAAAATTATTTGCATCATGCAAAGAAATGGAAACAATTACATGAGAATAACATATGATGAGTTGCTTAGCTTAAACAATCCAAAAGGTGAAGCATCTGAAATGTTGCATATTTCTTTGCAGAGGTAACTTTATTAAAACTATTTTTAAGCAGCCTAGTTTGACCTTTGTAGCTTTTATTGCTTCCTAGTATCTTCCAAAATCCTAATCTGTTCCTCTTCTTTATAATCAGGACTTACCACACTGCAAGTTGTGCTGGACACAGCAGCAGAGAAGAAATGGCAAGTGACTGCCATCAACGTGGGCAACATGAAGGATGAGAGAAAGGATGAAGCATATCGCTCACTCTTTCAGGACCTAGAAAACAAGAAGGAGCGGAGAGTCATCCTTGACTGTGAACAGGACAAAGTTAAAGATATCATGGAACAGGTATACAAATCAATATGCACATACACTGAATCATTCTGATGTAATCGTCATTATGACATTGTCACCTTAGCCTGCAGTTTTCCGCTCCAAAAATGTGCTCCTCACATGTGCTAGTTTAGCTGCATTTGTATTTAAGTCATTGTCATTTGTATGGGTGCTGAAGTAATGCAAATATTGCATGCAAACATGCGAAGCATAGCAAAACAAATACATTAGCATTTAATAGTTGGGGTCAGCAAGATGCTTTTTTGTTCTTTAACTTCTTTAACTCATAAGCAACATATATAGTTACAAAAGATTTATATTCCAAATAAATGTTGTTCTTTTGAACTTTCTAGTCATCAAATATTTCTGAAAAAAAAGCAGCACAACTTTTTTTCAACATTGATAATTAGAAATGTTTATTGAGCAGCAAAGCTTAATATTATAACGATTTCTGAAGGATTTTGTGAAAACTGAAGACTGAAATAATGACTGCCAAAAAAATTCAGAATTTCATCACATAATAAATTACATTTTAAAATGAATTAAAATAGACAACAGTTATTTTAAATTGTAAAAACATTTCCCAATATTTATAGTATTTTATTTATAATATAATATTTTTGATTAAATAAATGCAACCTTGGTGAGCATAAGAGACTTATAGACCCCAAACTTTCAAACAGTAATGTAAAGAATAAGAAAGTGACAATCAAAAAGTATTTTTTTGTCTTCATATAAATTTAGTCTACATAATACTTATAAAAATAATAATTAAAGCAACTGAGTACATTTTAAGAGCACCATAACTATGAATCAATAATTAGCCGGCACAAACTAGATTAGACGGCATTAGCGGGCAGAAAAGTCCTCATGAGATGGGTTTTACATTCACACTCGCTGCACCCTCAGGGAGGATATATTGATTTGTATTTAAGTCCTACAGAAGTGTGTTTAACAAGCCGCCAGAATAAATGCATCTGATCTGGACTCCATAATATAGCTTTATCTACACACACTTGCACATACACATCACAAGTACCTTGCTGTCAGAGCACAAACCTCTCAAGCTGCTTTTATTTCAGTCCATCTCTCTGTCTGACATTGTGGAGCACAACATATTTTCTTGTCATTATCTGAAATATATTTCATTTATTTTTATTTCATTGATTTGATGAGCTTCATTATTCTCTTTGCAGGTCATAACTATTGGCAGGCATGTGAAAGGATATCACTACATCATAGCAAACCTGGTAAATAATCTAAAATGTAACACTACCAAAGAAAAACATGACTTTTTGAAAATGTAACAAGCAAAAATGCTGAAAAAACCATATCACATTTTTTTTTCTTCAGGGTTTTGTGGATGGAGATCTTTCAAAAATCCAATACGGTGGAGCCAATGTGTCAGGCTTTCAGATTGTGGATTTCGAGGACCCCCTGGTATCTAAATTTGACCAGCGCTGGGAAGCCCTGGAGGAAAAAGAATATCCTGGAGCAGACAGCAAGATACGGGTGAGATCTCTCTCTCTCTCTCTGTCTGTGTGTGTGTGTGTGTGTGTGTGTGTGTGTGTGTGTGTGTTTGTGTGTGTGTGTATGTGTATGTGTGACTGTCCCTTTTACAGTTTAAGACAGCTTCACTAAATATGATTAAAAGAGATGTTCAGGTAATTGCTACATGAACATAAAACCTCTTCATTTAAATGCCTGTATAGTTCAGGCCATTTGCAGGACAAGCTTGTTAGTCATTTTCTACTCCAGATAAAATGTAGTCTCATCTGTCTTCTCGCCAATTTATGAAGACTAAGTAGGTGCTTAATTTCCTGGGACTGAAATCAAGTGTTTCATTCTTACATTACCACCGAATCCTGAAAATGTGTCATTTAGAATTGAGAACGCCTTTCAAATTACAATGTATGAATTGAACATACATTGAGGTAGCAAACAAATTCAAATGTAATGAAATTCATATAACTGCTGTTATTCTTTCCAGAGACAGCTTTACCAAATAAATGTGAACATGGCTTTCCTATATGTGTATTTAATGTATATATTATGATCTAATATAATTTTTATGAATTGATGACAGTAATCCTGGAAAGAACATTACATCTAGAAATACTATATCACCTACAGTACAAGTATTTCTCTTATTTTCTTCTCCAACCCCGTTAACTAATTCTTCCCTGTCTCTCTCTCTGTATCCAGTACACTTCAGCACTGACGTATGATGCAGTTCAGGTGATGACTGAGGCCTTCCGTTACCTGCACAAACAGCGAATTGACATCTCCCGTAGAGCTAACAATGGAGACTGTCTGGCCAATCCTGCTGTACCATGGGCACAAGGGGTGGAGATAGAGCGTGCTCTAAAACAGGTGACAAGTCATTGTGCCAACCTGCCCCATGAGTACAACCAAATGTATATAACTGTATAGTTTATATTGGGTTGTTAAAGTGTTTGTAAAATAAAATCTTAGTTTAAATAAGAGTTCTGAATCCCAGATCGTCACTTTTGGAGGCCACTTTAGATATTTAAGAGAAGAAACAATTACTCAAAAGTGACTTTCCTTTCTTGTCATATACTTTTCACGCAGGTGAGAGTTGACGGTCTCACTGGTAACATTCAGTTTGATCAGTATGGAAAGAGGGTCAATTACACCGTCAATGTCATGGAACTGAAAAGCAATGGACCAGTTAAGGTAAGGCTTTGTTCTAAGAAAAGTGTATAGAAAGGAAAGCATCATTTATTATTTCACGTCATAAGTGTTACAGGTTACTCACAAATGCCATTCTTTTTCAGATTGGCTATTGGAATGAAGTTGATAAAATGGTTGTGACAAAGTCTGATCTCTTCCCAAATGATACAATGGGGCTGGAAAACAAGACTGTGATTGTCACCACTATTCTAGTAAGTCTCATTTGTGGTCATCCATACTAAATGCTGTAGCGTTGAAATATGTGCTCTGTAGTCAAGCACAATTCTTTGACAGTGTGTTCCCTGTTGTCTTTTCAGGAAGCGCCGTATGTAATGCTAAAGAAGAATGCTGACCTTTTTGTGGATAATGAAAGATATGAGGGGTACTGTGTGGACTTGGCAGCTGAAATAGCAAAACACTGTGGATTTAAATATCAGCTGAAAATAGTTGGAGATGGCAAATATGGAGCCAGAGATGCAGAGACGAAGATCTGGAATGGAATGGTTGGAGAGTTGGTTTATGGGGTAAGAAAGTTGGGCGTAATTGATAAGTAGTTTCTGTTGGTCTGAAAAGTAGACTTAACTATTAACATCAACATTTCCTATGATCAATAAACGTGAAATCTCTTTGATTTTAGAAAGCTGACATAGCAGTGGCTCCACTGACTATCACTTTAGTCAGAGAAGAAGTCATTGACTTCTCAAAGCCATTCATGAGTTTGGGCATCTCCATCATGATCAAGAAGCCTCAGAAATCTAAGCCTGGTGTTTTCTCATTCCTGGACCCTCTGGCCTATGAGATCTGGATGTGTATCGTGTTTGCCTACATCGGTGTAAGCGTGGTGCTTTTCCTGGTCAGTCGTTTCAGTCCATATGAGTGGCACACAGAGGAATATGAGGATGGCCAGATACAGACCAACGAGTCAACCAACGAGTTTGGGATTTTCAACAGCCTTTGGTTCTCTCTTGGAGCTTTTATGAGACAAGGCTGTGATATTTCACCAAGGTTTGTTCTTGATATTCAAACCTCTTTATATCTCTGCATGCAGTTTCTTTAAGACATGCTGGTTTTAAAAAATCAAATGCATTTTTGTAGTCACTTCTCCTTAAGATTACTTGGTCCTTGATTGTCTTGGTCAAAAGATATTATTGAATTAAGATGCAATTTTTAGCTATATCTATGCTGAAATAATAAATATACTACACTAAAATAAACTTAAGATGAAATATTACATATTTAGATGTTTGTAATTCATTATGCATGATAGTCTCATCTAAGCAGGTGAAGAAAATTATGCCTAGCAGCAATTTTCACAAATACCTTAAAATCATTAGTGAAGCATCTGTTCAGACTTCATGTTGACTTCAAAGTCCTTAGTCACCAACTTGTTGATGTCACAGTTTCAGCAATACAATGACGCTGCATGTCAGATTTACACTGAACATATTTTGCTTTTATTATAGTCTTTTTAACTGTGATCATGCTGTCATGTCTAATGATTCCCATTGGATATTTTTCATCAGGTCTCTTTCTGGCCGCATAGTTGGAGGAGTCTGGTGGTTTTTCACCCTGATCATAATTTCATCCTACACGGCTAACTTGGCTGCCTTCCTAACAGTGGAGAGGATGGTGTCTCCAATTGAGAGTGCAGAGGACTTAGCAAAGCAATCAGAGATTGCTTATGGAACTTTAGATTCTGGTTCAACAAAAGAGTTTTTCAGGGTAAGAGCCATTTTCTCTCTGTAATTCCTAATCCATATGTCAACTTTTTCTTTAATTTTGCAATTGCAATTTGGTTTTTACTATTATGTCAGTTTTAAACAGGACTGATGAAATAACTTATACTTTTGTTAAATGTTTTAGAGGCTAAAATAAGATGCTAAGCTAAATGCTAAATCCCAAGCTTCATTGCTGATTGTAGTCACAGTAAACTGAAAATACCTGTTTGGCTTAACCGTAGTTAGAGATTTTAAAGATTTTATATTAATCCAGACGTCTTTTTTTCCATTTCCAGCGTTCCAAAATCGCTCTTTTTGACAAAATGTGGACATATATGAAAAGTGCAGAGCCCTCTGTATTTGTTAAGACAACAGCAGAAGGTGTAATGCGGGTGAGGAAGTCCAAGGGGAAGTATGCATACCTCCTGGAGTCCACCATGAATGAGTACATCGAGCAGCGCAAACCCTGTGATACTATGAAGGTCGGAGGGAACCTGGACTCCAAAGGCTACGGCATCGCCACCCCAAAAGGATCCTCATTAAGGTGGGTGGAATAGTATAACAATGTGTCCAATGTTGTTATAGTATCCCACCTACCCTGATGTAGCTGTGCTCATGTGTCCTGGTTTGTATAAAAGAGATAGATGTGGTAGCGGATACATTAGAGCCAAATAAATAATTGATAAAAAAAAAAAAAAAAATAATCAGTAAAAAAAAAAAAAAGGAAATATTTAAAATATTTATAGTGCAGATTTTAAACATTAAAAAACCATTATATATTATTTATATCTACATTATTTATATCTACTTGTTATTTTATATACATTATATATTCAGATACCTCATTACTCTATATCTTACAGATATACATTATATTAGTACATTTGTTCATGCTTTAAATTCAAGTTTAACAGAATGCTAATCTATAGATTTATAGCTTTGAGATTGTCTTTTTCAAGTTTTGTCTTGTTTTTTGTCTTTTGAATGTTTCAAGGTTCTGTCTAATATCCTCTCCTATCATGTCTCTCATCTTTCTATATTCATGAATTATTGCTGTCTTTGCTTATTTCTAATAATGTGATTTCTGAAAATGTTTTTTTTTTTCTACCAAACCCTTGCAGTACACATTTTTCGTTAAAGAACATTAACAAAGATGTGCTTTGAACTTCCAATTTGGCTAATCAAACCAAATTTAGCCATATTCATGCAAGAGGTGGCACTGCTTGGGTTTACCAATGTTAATGAATGTATTGAAGATATGCTGATATTTGATTGAAATGTATTTCATTTTGCCATTTCTCAGCCTTATTAGAGACAGTTTTCATTTAGTGGGATTCAATTTCTCCTCCTCCTGTGAACAGAAACCAATCTGGGTAGATTTAGGAACTGGGTGGGTGGGCCTTAGCAGAAGATTGAATTATGTATGATGAAGATATAACCAGCTTTTATTGCTGTTCTTCTGTCCTTCTTCTAGTAATGTTACTTGCAGGCCACTGCTATTAGTTATGGATGTGAGTACTGCGTTAAACTTCTCTATTCACGGCACTCTGAGCCACTTTCCTCAGTTAAACTCACCTAAAAAAACGCTATTAGTCTTATGTTTTCTAACAGCTTCAAATTTTGAAAGGGAGGAGATATGATTTCTTCTTATTTGTTAAAATGCTGAAAAAGAGGAAAGCAATCATCAGGTTTGAAAGAGGACCATTGACAATTGCTAAGTTGGCTCACCCTGTCTTACAAGTTATGTTTTATCGTTTCAAAATGCGGTTAACCTCGCAGTACTAAAACTGAATGAACAAGGCCTGTTGGACAAATTGAAAAACAAATGGTGGTACGACAAGGGAGAGTGCGGCAGCGGGGGAGGTGATTCCAAGGTCAGCCCCAGAGAGCAAAGTGATGGGTAACTCAATGCAACACTCAAGTAAGCAGCAAAACAGCACAGGAACTGGAAGTCCAAAGGCAGACATTTTCTACAACACTGACAGGTTAAGCATTGCTAACCATTGCTAGATGACACACACATAAACAAAAACCCCAAATCTCTCTGATTGGTCATCGTGTGCAGCACACATCGCTGTTGCCCTTGCTGCTTACTTCAGGCGATACGTTAATGCACATTTGGCTCTGCAAAACTTGCATTTGCTTAGGCCAAATGGCGCATCAACGTCATAATCGCTATGGCAATAAAGAAAAGAGGAGAGAAAAGGTGAAATCTAAGAGAAAGTTGATGTAATAATAACATAAAATAACATTGATAATGTTATTTATGTTATTCCCCACGTGAAACGCCAGTAAACCTTGCAGTATTGAAACTCAGTGAGCAAGGCACCTTAGACAAGCTGAAAAACAAATGGTGGTACGATAAAGGTGAATGTGGATCCAAGGACTCTGGAAGTAAGGTTAGTCGCTGCAGGTTCTATGTGATCAAGCACACTTTTGATTAGTGGGAATTGCCCATATTTAAATAATAATGACTAAAAAAAAAAAAAAAAAGAACAATAATATTAAAAACTATTTTAGACAGATAATGCACAGACAAGCATGAGATGCCTTGGTGAGATTCTTTGACTAATGCCTGCAGAGCTACTAATATCTGTACCATCTACTGATAATTAAAAAGTAATGCATGCCACTTCAGTCATATGCACTTATTGTAATATCTGTAACACAATCAGTGGTCTCCTTCCAGCTTCTCAATCTGAGAATCACAGATCCTGCTATTACTTGCAGACCTGAGTTGTGCCAAGTATAGAATAGCAGTTCTCAGACATTCATATCCAGCACATAGAACAAAAGACTTCAGATTGTTCAAGAATGAACATGATTTCTCTCAGGTCATTTGTAGGACCATCTACAAGGGTGTCCAAGATTCTTAAAAGTCTTTGTTTCACTGTGTGTTAAGCTGTTTGGTTGTGTTTTGTTAATTGTCGTGTTGTGTTGGTGTACTTTGTTTTTATGCTTACTGAAATATTTATATGTACAGTATGTGAAACCTGTTACATCATGCTTTGCCATGTTTGCACTTTTATGATACAACAACAACAAAAAAATGTGCATATCCTTAACTTCATGGTCGTAACCATCACAGGTAATATTCAGATTAGAGGTTGATCAATTTAGGTATATTAATCAATACAGTTTTCTTAAAATTTTGAAAACTTTGGAACCTCAATTTATTGCTATTATTGGACAAACTTTTTTTTTTTTTTTCTGGTAACCATAAAATGATCCTTAATTAACAGTTTTTATTCAAGCCAAAAATATTAACCCAACTGCATACAATTATACAAATCAACAAAATACATTTTTAAAGGTTAAATTATTTATTAAAAGTGGTTAAATTGTTAATCAAATAATGAAATGTCTTTATTTAATAAATCTTTTTTTAAAAATTAAATTTTTGTATTATGAAAAAACAAAACAGGTTGATAGATCCTTAAGCTATTTTACAGTGCAAAAAAGTCTTTCACAAAAGTAAGCTCTGTATCTATGTGTTGTGTGTTTTATGTGTGGTCATTTTGTGCACAGTACAGTACACTAATATTTAGAAAAGAATATCTAAATGACAGCCCCATCCCCTGAAGACCTTATTGTAGGTGTGTTTTTGTGCCTTCTACCCACAATGCCTGTCATCTGCATCCCCGTGTCTAATGCTATGCCTTCCATCCTGATGCCTCTCTTGAGCATCCCTTTAAATGGTCCTGTAGGCTTTCTTACACAAGCGTAATTCATATCATAGCTAAGCATAGCACATTAACTCCTGCTATAATTGTGAATTCAACTAAGAAATAATATTTACTACAGCCATTAGCATGCGGGAATGTAAGAGCTGTGATTTTAAGCCACAATGTTGGTTTTGTATACAACTTTCAAGCAAACTTTCAAGTTAAAGGCTTTAGTAAATCCATCCCATTCAAGCAGAATTGTTAAATGCCCCCATTGCATTGCTTCAAGGGCACATTAACCAGCAGCGCATTCTACTTAGTACAGTTATTGTTTTAGCATTATTGTCCTGAGCTGTGCATTTGTATCCACAAAAACTGCCACTTAAATATACTGTTACTTATGCATAAAGTATGAATGCTTATTATTGAAATCCTGTACTTTCTCTGACCACTGACCCGTGTCTCGTATGCCTTTACAGGAGAAGACCAGTGCTCTTAGCCTGAGCAATGTGGCTGGGGTCTTCTACATCCTAGTGGGCGGCCTGGGCCTGGCCATGCTGGTGGCCTTGGTCGAGTTCTGTTACAAGTCCCGAGCCGAGGCCAAGCGCATGAGGTGGCAAAGAATGCACAGAATATTAATCCCACTTCCTCGCAGAATTCACAGAATTTTGCCACTTATAAGGAAGGGTACAACGTATATGGGATCGAAAGTGTAAAAATTTAAGGGGGTAGGATACGCGGCCGTCATTCCAGTCTGTCCCGTGCACGCTTCTTTTGGCTTCCATCTGTTCCATTCCTTGAATGTTCTATTGAATGAGGAGGTTTGGACCGTAAGCTGGATCGTATGTACTGGTGTTCCTAGTGAAAAAAACTTCCTCTCAGTCCACTGCACATATATTGGAGAGAAAAGTTTTTTGTACATCTCGTGTGATTTTGTTCTGTCAACCTCATTGTCATGTATGACTGTTGTTGAATCACCCATCTCTATGGAAGCTTGTATTTTGTCACAGAATGTTATTTATTTATTTTTTAAGGTAACTGTGACTATTTATCTCCCAATTCAGATTTTTTTCTGGCAATTCAGAGTTTATATGTCAGAAGTCAGAATTTCGAGATTTGAACTCTGAATTGCAAGAAAAATATCAGAATTGCAAGATATTAAGACCTAGAGGAAGAAAAGTCTCAAGTGTGAGAAGAGATTACAAGCTATTAAAAGGGGCGGTGGGGGGGATTGTGAATTGTGAAATGTAAACTTACAATTGTGAGAAAAAGTCAGAATTATGAGATTTAAACAAAATGTAAAATCATTATTCAGAGAAAATGTACAAATTTTGAAATGTAAATCTAAATTCAAAATCTAAAGCCAGAATTATGAGATTAAAACTTGGAATTGTGAGATATTAACTGAGATATAAAAAAAAAATCATAATTGTGACGTTAAGACCTAGTGGAAGTAAAGTCCAAACTGTGAGAACTTGAAATCACAAGAAAGAAAGAAAGAAAGAAAGAAAGAAAGAAACTGCAAGATGTATTAAGTTTAACTTGCAAAATTGAGATATAATCTTACAATTGTTAGAAAACGAGTCAGAATTGTGAGATAAAAAGTTGCAATTACCTAATTTATTTTCTATGACAGAAACAAGCTTCCATACCCATCTACCTCATTTCCTGCTTGCGATATAATTTTCTAAATGGTGTTTGCTCGTGACTTTGCTCCTCATTTTTGATGTTTTTCCACCACATCAAATTTACATGTGCATTTTCAACTAAACATTTTAAAAATAAGCTTGAAGCCAGTTTGTGAAATACACTCTAACTTTCTGTCATCTCTCTGTTTGGTTTGTGTGCGTGGATGTTTGTTTCTCTGTTCGTGTCTATGTGCGTGTGTTATAGGTGACCTTTTCGGACGCTATGAGGAGCAAAGCGAGACTGTCTATTACTGGGAGTACTGGTGAGAATGGACGTGTGATGAGTCCCGAGTTCCCCAAATCAGTACATGCGGTGCCCTTTGTTAGACCTGGTGTGGGAATGAACGTCAGTCTGACTGATCTCTCCTGATGGATAAGAACCTGCCGAGTGCCTTACACAATGGTTTTCAATAGATTGCGTTATATTCTCTCTCCTGTCGCTCTTTCCCCTATCTCTCACCTGAATGGAGGACAGAGGCCTCATTTGATGTCACAGAGACATAATCCTTCCTTGGCCCTTTATAACAAAAGATGCACTCTTCTATTGGAAATACGCCGACTGACACAAAGACACTCGCTTAGCGAGGTGATGACATCTACCCCCTGTAACGAACAAACTTGAAACTCATAGAAGCTCTGATCGGGAAAGAGAGAAGTTAATAAAGTCTGTCTGTTTTCATAGCTGATGCCGTTCCAATGTCTATTTCGGCTCAAGCACACTTTACCATTGTCTGCTTCAGGATGTGAAATGTCTTTTTAATAATAAAACAAACAAAAAATCTCTATGAAAAAGTATTTTTATGTATTTTCACAGAAATGGCTTTTAAATAAACCTGCTTACATACCAGTTAATTAAAGCTGTAAATCATAATCTCAACATACTTTTAAGAGCTTAGCTACTAGTTTCACATTTTAATGCCAAATATGTTGCTTATCTTGTAATTTATTAGTCCTCTTCTGATATATTCATTAACATTTTGCTGTTCATATGAAATATCTAGCAATGCTTGACATTTGAAATCTGTTTGAAAAGTGGGTGCCACAGTCATGTTCTCTTAATTTCATCAACTTGTTCGGTTTCAAGAATCTGTTTGTATTTTTTGTTTATCAAGAAAATCAGGGTAGCGGTTATAATATTAAAAAAGAAAAAGTGTTTACAATATGAACATTACAAAAAAAGGAAAATGTTAAAAAAAGTACCTATTGTATTATTGTTTATGTTTTGCTGTGAAAATAATAGAACCATACACATCAACAAAATGCTCTGTTAAAAATGCCAAATAATTAAGTGTGCCAAAATTACTGATAAATATAGTCATATATTAATCTGTCATCAATGTGAATGTACTCAATACATTCTGTAAGTTTTGTTACTAAATGTACAGTCGAATGGTATACACAGTGATCAATAATTTTCTATTTTATTTGTATTTTCTTTATAGAAATTTTAGCATTCAGACCACAATATGGATTTTTATTTATTTATTTATTTACATTTTCACTCTCCATCTTGAATTTGTTTTCCAAGCATCCAGGTTACTTTTTTTTTCATAAAAAATGCCATATTACAGGCCAAAACATCTATGCTTATTCTTCAGTATTTAAGAATCCATGAGAGAACAGTTTGTTTGATATTGATAATAGTTCACAGTTTATTATAATCACAGTTACTATGACTATTTCCTATAAAAATAATGGCAAATGTAATGGTTAACACTTGATACTGCAATAAGCCAAACAAAAATGTCCCTAAAAGTGAGAATACATTTGTAAACTCAGAAAATGATCACAATTATGTAAATTATTATTATTATTATTTGTCAAGTTTATTTCCATACTAGATTGGAAGACTGGTTAAGACTTTTGGTTTTGTCATGATATACTTAATATTAGTTGAACAAGGCCATGTAAATTTAAGGACCGCTCTCTCTACCATTTTGTAAATGAATGTGTGCCAACTTGTTTATTTTTTGGGATCCTTTCTAAATAAAATCTGACTAATAGTCTTATGTTTGACTGCAGTTTTCAATGACCAATGATTATAGCATACCACAGTTTCATATGACAGACAACTTCTTAGTCCTAAAAATATGTCTGGGCAGGAAGTGACAAAATATACTCTGCAGGAGTTTGAGATTGCAGAGCTTCATCTAGATGCCATTTTACAGAATATGTCAAGTCATCTAAGAAATGTGCTAATCATTTTGATCTTTTTGAAGTAAAAAGTAATTTTAGCATGATGATTCTTTTAAGTGTTTCCAGTAATCACTGACAAAATGACTCAATCAAACACACAATCAAGGATTTCAATCTTCCCAATAGATAATTCATGAAATGGTTTCCACTTATTCCTTGTTGTGTTGGGATGGATTGGAAAGTGTCTGCTAGCTGATAGGAAGTGAGAGGAACGGAGAGGTGTTTTTGATCATAAATAATCATGCTGTGACGTCTCTGCATTGGTGTTAATGAATGTCACACATTCCGAAATGACAGATACCCTCCCCCTCCTCGTCCTACATAATCCCCCTTCCATCTTTGCAGCCCATATGGTGCCCAACACTTCTGGAGACATCCATTCAACATTTCATCTAACATTTAGTCTCAAAATATTAAAGGATCTTTTGGCTTTTACACAAGGGTATGTACTGACTTTGGAGGGCACTTTAGAAATACAGACTCTTTATTTAATTCCACATTTCATGATATGAACCTTTGTGTTTTGGGACACTTCAAATATGTTCCCTGCATTTCAAAAGATCTTTATAGAAAACAAATTAGCAGATATCTGACATGGGATTCAAAGGCTTCTGTAAAAAGACTGCCTGTTCTGTTTCTGTTCCTATGGGTTTCCAAAGCACCCTGCTCATATTAATATTTGACCAATAATAGTACATTAAGGGTACACGCAGTATTTTTTTGTTTATGTTGCACCATCTTGCATTTATTTTGACACATAGTAGCACAGATGCAATACATGTCTGATAATAGTAAGTGTTTGGTCATGTGATCTCAACATGGTGGCCCCCATCAGTGTTAATTTCCTCACCTGGCTAATATGTTAATAAACAAAATGATTTTATCATGTTAATAAAGACAAATAAAATGTTTAAAAATATAAACATTTGGAAGCACAAATTTTATACCCTTTTAATATGACTTATAACACATCCTCAAAAGACCTTCAGAGATGCATTGCTAAGAATAAGGCAGTCATCTGATACACAGACAAAAGGAGGGATATAGCTGTGGTTAAATCCATATCAGTCAGGAAACACTGACATTTGGGTTATCTCCAGTCATTAGGTCAATGATAAGACAGGGGATTGGTGGGCTTAACTTCAAAACCCATTGCCATGTCTAAGATGACTATCTGTGCTTCAGCTTCTTCCTTTTGCAACTCAATCAAAGCCATCAATGATAAACTCAAGCACAGCGCAGATAGATGACAGCAGGAGGAACAACAGGACTGCCCTGAGTATGCCAGTGCAGTGGAGACATCAATACCTCATACAGCCTCACCTTTCATCCTGCCACTCTCATAATGAAGCCCCAAAGCTATTTCCTGTCGTCTGCAGAGGAGCCAGAGAGTGGGCTGTAAGAACACAATTACAATTTCATGAAAACATATGCATTATAAGTGGAATTATGTGGGACAAAATTGGGGCAAGAACATTTGTCGCGGTAATCCTAATAATCCCAAATTTAAAAATGTGATCGTGCTTTAAAAATGCACCAATTCACAGCATAATTTATATTACAAGCTTTGGCAAAAGCCATGTAAATATTTCTGTACGTACATACTCATAAGAATGAATTTATATTACCTTCCAAAACACAAAATGATAAAGAAATCACTTCATATTTACCAGTACGTATGGTGATGTAACATGACCTCAATCTCTCCATCTAGAATGGTAAAGGAGAAATGTAGGACTATCCTTGCAATGTAAGTCTATTAGATTTCATCTGAATTCACAGTTTTGCCCTCGGAATTAATTTTGCATATGTCACCCAGTCGAGGGAGAAGGACTTTGATATCAAGGTCAGTGGCCAAAGTCTCATTACAAAATCATTTGTATTCATTCACTACAATATTTCAGTTTTTCCAGTGCAGATGTGATTAATCAGGACAAACTCTGTTCTAGTTTTTTGTTACATTTCAGATTAAAGTATGCAAGGACAAAAAAAATAAATAAAATAAATAGTAATAAAATAATAAAGTGGTCAGATGCTTCCTAATCGAGTGTAACAGTGCCTTTTTAAGTGAGTGAAGTGACATGTGGCCAAGTATGGTGACCCATACTCGGAATTTGTGCTCTGCATTTAACCCATCCAAGTGCACACACACAGTAGTGAACACACACCTGGAGCAGTGGGCCGCCATGTGCTGTGGTGCCCGGGGAGCAGTTGGGAGTTCGGTGCCCTGACTCCATGTCATTCACAGTGCTTAATGGGAGTGAATCATGGCTAATGTAGGTATTTTTACATCTGGAGCACAACAGTTGCACTCTATATTTGTTTTAGTCATGGCAAAGCAGAATATCAGTCCCCTCATCCGGTTAATACCAGGCACACACTGCATTATTTTCAAAGTCATCAGATCACTGTTCTTCTCACACTGCACAGCTCTCTGGGGTACCACCTAGCTGCTGTTGTGTGCACACTACATGACGGAGCAGCAAGAGGGGGGGTCACACATTACATTTTTAATTACACAAATTTTCAAAAGGGAGAATCACCCACAACTCCATCTGGTCTACAAACTACATTTCACAATCAAACACATTTGAGAAGTGACGCAGGAAATAATGTTAGATTGCGTGTGTGTTGCTTCTCTCAGAATGCATCTTTGATCGCATGCACTGCGCAAATGTCACACGCCAATTAGCCTCTGATTTTTGGGCATTTGTCTGTAACTTCTACAAAACTGTCAGCGATTGAAAATCAGGGCTAAAATCGTGCAGTGTCTGCCTGGCATAACTGAAACTAAGAATAAGTTCTGACTGAAACTTGCTCTGTTATCATGTCTCTGTTATCACACTGTGGAGTCTTTCTTTACTTCAAAAAGAAATCAGAAACAGCTTTAGGAATTTGTCTTGGTGTCAGGAGCTTCCACTACAGAAAGTACAAACATAATGCAGACATACATGTATAATTTAAGGTAATAAAAACACTTATAATACAGGGAATAGACAATACATTATAAATAAAAATATAGCAATAAAATACAGAGAAAAAGAAAATGTCAGTAGACAGAAATTGAAAAATATATATATATACTACCAAAATACATACGTGGGTAATATTATATATATATATATATATATATATATATATATATATATATATATATATATATATATATATATATATATATATATATATATATATATATATAAAAAATATTACCCACGTATGTATTTTGTGGTATAAAAAGCAGAATAATAAACTCGCTGTATATTATCCTTTACATAAAACTACAGACCTCAATGTGGCCTGGTTAAAATGTACTGTCAGTATTTGAGATATAGGAAAGATGGATATCTCACCAGATTCCCTCCATAAAACCTGATAAGTTGGTGTGATATGTGTGTCCCTGACCCATAATTCAGTTGGGAGATGGTTTCACAAAACACTGTCTGAAAGTTGCAAGATGTCATCTGCATTTGACATGTGATATGAAGTCTCTTCTCTGTAGACCTGACATAGGACACACTGTTCAAAGCTTCTTTTTCATTTTGTTCCTCTCAAGGCTATCTTCAGACAACAAGAAAAAAAAAAAAAAATCTTATTTTTTCTCTTGCGGTAATGGGTTAGGATTCAGCACAGAGGGGAAAAAATAGAACCTGTTATCCCCTGGCTGAGTTGTCATGGAAACAGCATCGGCTGTGCTCTTTCCTGTGTGAGGAACAGGATGCCGTTTAGCGTGTGGGATCTGAAGATGCAGTTGTAATTGATTCATGTCTTTGCCACCTTTACAAGTCACGAACACACGTCTACAACAACTGATTGCTGTGATCTTTGTCCCTCAAATAAATGGAGACACAAGCCGAGCTAGTCATGGAACACACTAATTTGTGTTGAAGTTCAACTAATGTTTGCCGCCTTACACTGCATGAGTTTCTATGGCAACCACTTCTGTGCCGTGATTATTCCGCTCAACCATAAGAGATTCTCTACTGTGCAAGGGTATTAAGGTGCTTTTCGTAACTGAGTATGTTGTGATAGAAACCACAAATATTCTTTTGAGTGACAAAAGCAGAGAGAACAAACGGATACAGCACTCTCAAAATTGACAAAAAATAGGACTTTATTGCTGTAGTTGAAATGAATGACAGTTGCAGCCCTGTATAGAAAAAAAATAAAATCTATATGTAACAGATTGGGTCAATGTGATTGAATTACTGTTATTAAGTCAAATGTGGTACAGTGGACTACATGGACAGACAGTCTCTTTTGAATAGTCAGCAGAAGGGAGTGGGTGATCTCCAGTGCTTTAATGTCCCACATTATTCATGCTCACTTACACCCCCTCACAGCCAGAGCAGTAAAGTTAAATGGTGTGTCTCTCTCAGAGGGGAGATATGTAGCTCTTGTATGACTGAAGCAATGGCTGAGTGTATGAGTCACTGCTTCTTAGCATTACATAAATAAATATATAAATCTGTAAATGAAAGCTTCAGTGTGATTCAATAATTTCCCTCATGGGTCTTCTTGAGCGTTTATCTGGAGTGGTATTACATGCTACAGGAAGAACATAAAAAGCAAGCATGCAGAGCATTTGTATGTGATTGGGTTTTGCTTGTGTAATCTCATGTTTGTCGTTATCAACTCACTAATCCGGTTTAATTCTGATTCTGAGTATACTTGAAGCCAAGGGCAAAGTGAGGTGTGAGGTTGATATATGAGACGTGGCGGACCTAAGGCCTCTGTTCCATACATCTGTTCACAGACCCTTTTCTGCATCTGGTTCTCTCTCTTTGTCCATCTGTGTAAATAAACATAATATTGCCTTTTTTTTTTTTTTTTTTAGCTGTTCTGCCTCATATTATATATATATATATATATATATATATATATATATATATATATATATATATACGTATATTCTTTTTTTGTTCATGATTCTTTGAAAGAACTGCATTTATAAGTATTTTTCATGTCACTTGCTGAATAAAAGCATTAATTATTAAGTGTAAAAAAAATCATACGGACCCTAAACTTGTAAACAGTAAAATACAGAATTAGAGGCCTTTAAACATATTCTTGAATATCACACATAAAATGTATCTACAACATGATATAGGTGTCTGGAAAAATCACGTCTCTGCGGTCACCCTATAGGTGCTCTAAACAGAAACTATTCATGCTTTTATTTATTTATATATACAGAGGGTACAGAAAGTATTCAGACCCCCTAAAAATTTTCACTCTTTGTTATATGTACACACAGCACCACGTTGACAGAAAAATTAATTTTTTTCCTCAATGTACACACAGCATGCCACATTGACAGAAAAACACAGAATTATTGACATTTTTGCAGATTTATTAAAGAAAAACTGAAATATCACATGGTCCTAAGTATTCAGACCCTTTGCTGTGACACTCATATTTAACTCAGGTGCTGTCCATTTCTTCTGATCATCCTTGAGATGGTTCTACACCTTCATTTGAGTCCAGCTGTGTTTGACTTAATTAGGAAAGCCACACACCTGTCTATATAAGACCTTACAGCTCACAGTGCATGTCAGAGCAAATGAGAATCATGAGGTCAAAGGAACTGCCTGAAGAGCTCAGAGGCAAGGCACAGATCTGGCCAAGGTTACAAAAAAAAAATTCTGTTGCACTTAAGGTTCCTAAGAACACAGTGCCCTCCATAATCCTTAAATGGAAGACGTTTGGGACGACCAGAACCCTTCCTAGAGCTGGCTGTCCGGCCAAACTGAGCTATCGGGGGAGAAGAGCCTTGGTGAGAGAGTTAAAGAAGAACCCAAAGATCACTGTGGCTGAGCTCCAGAGATGCAGTCGGGAGATGGGAGAAAGTTGTAGAAAGTCAACCCGACGGCCCGACGGAAGCCTCTCCTCAGTGCAAGACACATGAAAACCCACATGGAGTTTGCTAAAAAACACCTGAAGGACTCCAAGATGGTCTGATGAGACCAAGATAAAACTTTTTGGCCTTAATTCTAAGTGGTATGTGTGGAGAAAACCAGGCACTGCTCATCACCTGTCCAATACAGTCCCAACAGTGAAGCATGGTGGTGGCAGCATCATGCTGTGGGGGTGTTTTTCAGCTGCAGGGACAGGATGACTGGTTGCAATCGAGGGAAAGATGAATGCGGCCAAGTACAGGGATACCCTGGATGAAAACCTTCTTCAGAGTACTCAGGACCTCAGACTGGGCTGAAGGTTCACCTTCCAACAAGACAATGACCCTAAGCACACAGCTAAAATAACGAAGGAGTGACTTCACAACAATTCCGTGACTGTTCTTGAATGGCCCAGCCAGAGCCCTGACTTAAACCCAATTGAGCATCTTTGGAGAGACCTGAAAATGGCTGTCCACCAACGTTTACCATCCAACCTGACAGAACTGGAGAGGATCTGCAAGGAGGAATGGCAGAGGATCCCCAAATCCAGGTGTGAAAAACTTGTTGCATCTTTCCCAAAAAGAATCATGGCTGTATAAGATCAAAAGAGTGCTTCTACTAAATACTGAGCAAAGGGTCTGAATACTTAGGACCATGTGATTTTTCAGTTTTTCTTTTTTAATAAATGTGCAAAAATGTCAACAATTCTGTGTTTTTCTGTCAATATGGGGTGCTGTGTGTACATTAATGAGGGAAAAAAAAAATAAACTTTTTTAGCAAATGGCTGCAATATAACAAAGAGTGAAAAATTTAAGGGGGTCTGAATACTTTCTGTACCCACTGTGTGTGTGTGTGTGTATATATATATATATATATATATATATATATACATATATATATATATATATATATATATATATATATATATATATATAGATAGATAGATAGATAGATAGATAAATAAAGTAGTTGACACTGAATCTGCTTAAAATGGCATTATGTAGTACTATTTTACATCCAGATGGCTTCTGAGAACTATATAAGTGATACTTCCAATATCTATGCACCAAAACAGCAGAATTCAGTACTTAGTGAGACCTCCATTTTTGGAAATGCTATTGATACTACAATCATTGCTTGTATCCTTACTAATTCCAAGTGAGATTATACTGAAATGGTTTTCAACTGAATGGAAATGAGCTTGGTGAACCGACCACAGCGTCATGTCTGCAGGTGGGAATTCTCTTTCAATTTCTCCTCAAAGCTTTTCCATGATCCTTAGCCCTCTGGGCTCCCCCACCACAGATGCAGAGGGAGACCATGGGAAGATGGGTTTTACATGTCCACCGAGGCACATCCAGATTAATGCTTCACTCTCTAATGGAAAAAAATCTGATTTGTGTCTCTAGATGTCCCAGTTATTCAAATGTTCACAGATTATTTGCATTTGGTTGCATACATTGCCACCTGATCCTATAGGCTTTCTACATTGCTCATAACGTTTCTTCAATGTTTTTGACTAGTGCTGTCCACCTGTGCCCCAGACCAAAGATTATGATACACATATCTGTATATATATTTTTAAAGCATCAAGGACAAAATCAAAAGTGGAAAGAGGTTATAATCACTTGCCTATCTGAGTTTTCTGACAGCTTCTCTAGGATGCTGCTGAACCGCATCCCAGGGTAACACTTGACATATGGTGGACATGGTGAGAGAACTTGGTGCCAAAGAAGAACAGAAGGGCAGTCCCCTGGCAGGGAATTAGGCACCGTACCCAGACCAAGACAGTGAGATTACTGAGTCTAAGGGTTTCGTACAGCTTGGCACTGCTACAGTAGCAGCTTGGCATTTACTCTGACCAATGTGAAGGAAGATTTCATCAGTGTTACAAAATAAGCCCATATCATGGGGATGATCAATGGCAGCACTAATTTATGCTTCAGCTGTCCCACCCCCGGACAACCATTACAAAAATTGTATAGACAGGGGATGCCTCATGTTATTTTTTCCAAATTGGCACCTTTGCAAAATGCTCTGTGAATGACTCATGAATTCCAGAAATTTGATGCAATTCCTTCACATGCAAACTTAAGATGAGGATGTTCAGAGGTCGCTGCTGTGTGTCATGTGAGCATCTGCAGGGGTGGACACATGTGAGCATTTTGAGGGGGAGGGCGAACAGTTTGTCAACTTCAATGCAACCCCACTCATGCAACCACATGTGGCGCCTTTCACAGTGGGCTCCTCGTTTGTTGACGGGCACATTATTAATCCTGATGTCGAATTGATAGCTACCACTGAGCCTGTTAGCAACATCCATGTGTGTGCTGGTTGCAAAGCATCCCAGAGAGCGGAAATAAAGTCAGTGAAAAGGCACAATGTCCCCTAGGGCCCAAAAGAGTGTAGAATGTAATAATAATGAAGTGTAAAAAAAGAAAACAAAAAAAAAAACACTTGTGTGCAATCTTTTGTTTGGCAAAAACAAAATGGGCCATCAAAAGCTGTGGTTTCCATTGTTTTGGAGTCAAACTGCATTTTCAGTGTTATGGTGAGGCACAGAGAGATGTGTCTTAGTGGCGTATGTAATTTGCATTTGTGTTGCTACAGCACAAAGATGGACAAAATATTAATTTTAAAACAAAATATCTCAGAAAACATCTGAGGTCAAATTAGCCTGAGGAAATCACACAAAAACTATATAATCAAATAAATACATTTTTGAAAACACACTGACACTGTCAATATGTCCTGTGAAGGGTGTAGGCTTTTATTATCTGAGTGCTGCTGCACTGGCTACAACTGCTCATTTGGGCTTTTGAATTGTTCACATATACATTTAAAGCATTTGCTTTTGCCACTGAGCAACTTACAAAAGTGCTTTAGCATCACATATGAGACTATAATCAACAGAAGCAATGCATAAAATGTGGCCATTCAGAATGCTGTCTGAACAAAAGCTTCCTGTACAAACAGTGCTGGGTAGTAACTGATAACTGTACATGTACTGTAATATGGGTTACGCAATCAGATTTAAAAAAAAAAAATTAAGTACTCTTTATTAGATTATATTACATTTCAAATTTCTCATAATCGGGTTAGTTACCTTTTATCAATTACATGATTACATACTATTCTCACAATGGCAGCAAATTATCCATAATTTATTGAAATTCCCTAATTCTTCTTTTTTTCTCTTTTAAATTCTCCATTATAAAATCATACTGTGTGTCATACCACTTTGAAAACTTTGGATGTGAAAGTGACGTGACATACAGCCAAGTATGGTGACCCATACTCAGAAATTTGTGCTCTGCATTTAACCCATCCACATCAGTGAAAACACACACACTATGAACACACACCCGGAGCAGTGGGCAGCCATTTATGCTGGGGCGCAGTTGGGGGTTCAGTGCCTTGCTCAAAGGCACCTCAGTCGTAGTATTGCCGGCCCGAGACTCAAACCCACAACCTTAGGGTTAGGAGTCAAACTCTCTAACTATTAGGCCACGACTTCCCCCTACAATGTGTAATGTTTCTTTTTTAAATATCAATGTGGTACATTTAATGGTAAGTTTAAAACAAGTAATCTACAAGTAATCTATAAAGTAGTCAATGCATCAATGCATTACCTAAAATGAGTACCCTAGATTACGTTACTAATTACAATCTGTAATCAGTAACAGACTACAATTAGTAAGTAATCAACCCAGCACTGTGTACAAATATAAACAAATGCTACTAGTACATTAAATTTAACACCAATTCAATACCACCTTGTGAAAATAAACAAGTCAATACATATGGGGTGGGGTTGGGGGGATTAGTCAAGTCCATTAATTGGATGTGAGGAAAGCAAAGCACTAGACATGTTGTTTAGTCTACATTCTGATTTCATGTCAATCTGATATTTACTGTTAAAATACTTTCTCCTGTCTCTGACCCTTGGCCCTCTGTTACTGCTGATTGGGCCAGTTCAAAGGCATCCTACACTGTCAAGTTCCTGTACTGTTAAATCTGTTCTGTTCCTCCTCTTCTCTTTTTACCCCCACACACTGGACTCTTGATTGTGTCTGGACTCTTGATTTTAGATGGTCTGTACAATCATTGTGACCATTACATGCTCAGCTGGGCGAGGACTGCCAGTGGCGAACAGAGTAGGGAGCCAAACATGGAGACCCAGGAGCTCTTTGCTCACATCCTCTGCTGTGCTTGTTTGTGTATGTTTGTTTATACACTTAGCTCATTTCATAATTTCAATATTGAAATCATTACTACTTAAAATTTAGTATATAGAAACTGCAGGTGCACACTGTAGATATATTGGGGGGAAACTAATATTTACTTTTATTTTAAAAAATCCTCAAGACTATGAAACGCTATTTTAGAGATTTTTTTGCAGACAATGGCAAATTATAGCTTCATTATGTAAAGTCATTATGTAAATGACAGTGTATGAAAATAATGGGAAAAAAGGAAAAGACAAAAAAAAATCTAAATTATAAATAACGATCAAAAAATGTAATTACTTTTATTAATTAGTTTTTACTTTTATTACTATTATTATTACTTTTATCTCTTAAAAATTTAAAACAAATTTTCTATTTAAAAAGAGTAGCAATAAAAAAGGTTTTAACTGCAAACACTTAATAATAAAAATATAAACAGATGAGGATCCATGGATAAAACACAATTAGAACATGATTAAATAATACCAATGAAAAACATTCATATTTAAGATGAATAACACTCAAAATATGTCTACAATTTGGTGATTTC
This sequence comes from Cyprinus carpio, assembly GCF_018340385.1. Lineage (NCBI taxonomy): Eukaryota > Metazoa > Chordata > Actinopteri > Cypriniformes > Cyprinidae > Cyprinus > Cyprinus carpio. The sequence goes on along the minus strand of NC_056585.1, from coordinate 20,723,599 downwards.
CTAATTTTCTTGAGAAAAGAAAACCTTTATGCTGCTCTCAACAGAAACACACATTAACAATCACACATAGCAGCTGCATGGGAAAGCACTGCTGTGAAGATCAAGGCCTCAGGCACTATGCTCAAGTTGTGTGTGCATTTCTGTGTGAGCTGGAGACAGACAAAAAGATAGAGAACACTACAGATGTGTTTTATTGCACCTGGTCATGACCTTGATAAACAGAGTGCTGCAGTATGTTTGGCTTCTCTTGCTCCAGGGTAATTTATTTTGCAACATGTGTCTGTCATAATAAGGAGCACAGAGAGCCTGCTGTATTCCCATCTCCTGTAGAGAGAGTTACTTTAAGCTGGCATTAACCAAAAAGCAGTCGATATGGGTTTTTCAATAGTTAATGTTAAGTAATTTTCCCTCGATCCTAAGCAGTTAGGCTTGTCTTCTAGCATTCTTCCAAAAGACTCTGGAAGGACATGAATAATGAACACAACAGGGATACAGTGTCTTTAAATCACAAGAGAGAATTGTAAAAGTGTCTACTTTGGACTTTAGTGAAGGTAGATGTCATATCTAATTTTGCGTGGATGAAAACAAAGTTGAGATGGATTGACGTACAGTCTGTTGCATGGGCTGTATGCACAGAGTATAATCACATATCAACACACATACCTGTAGAGATACATAAGTTATGATTACAAGCATGCAACGGGAAAAGCTTGAAACAGAAGTTTGCCACGTGTCTATGCTCAGGGGACACACATTGAAATCACTCTCAGCGGCATGCAACTACGTTCTGCCTTAATTTACTTATAAATTATGAATTACCCTCATAACGGAATACTCTCAGTGCTGAAACATTTCTGAAATGTTCTCTGTTCATGTCATTCTCTGTGCCTTTCTCATGAAAAACAAACAGTGAATTTCTGCATAAACCGTTCATAAATCCATTTTCATGTAAATTGTTGCACTGAGTTGAATGTGACAATATATGTAAGAATGGTTTTACAATGTACACATAAATCCAATCTGCTTGTGTTTCATGAATAAGACCCACGGTTTTATGTGATTTTTGATGGCTTCTCATTTTCAGCTCCCAGCATGTGCGCATGCATTCTTTACATATGGATGTGTATGTACATATGTTTTTCCTTTAGCATTTATGGATGTGTCCATTAATACAGCATGAGATGTGTTTAGGCCATGTCATAGCAGGAAGTACATGTTCTTGTAACACATAAGACCTATAATGAGGATGTAGGTTTCAAGTTTGATCTGTTTGAACCATTCCCTCACACTCTCCTGTGAATGCAAAAGGCCATTTTTTTAGTAATGTATAAGATTTTGAACAACCCAAGGCACTCATATATGGAACTTGTATTAGTGTACTGGACCAAAAATAGTGATCCACAGGCAACATAAAGATGTGATTATATGATTATATTTCTGCCAGTAAACCAACAATAATCACTTTAAGAATGTTACCTTCCATTTCAAAAATTAGAATTAGAACAAAATAATTAATTTCTTCCTTTTGGACTTCATTTGTGGAGATATAAGGACCCTTACGGATACACATACTGTAGTAAAACAACACCTTTTAAAAATATAATTTGCTGTTAATCACATCATTATTGTAAAAACTCATAATATCTTTAACAAAAGTATCTTTCTTTGATGAACTGATAAGCTTCCATTATCTGTCCCCTCCCTTTCTGCTGTCCTCCCTATACAACTTTTCTTACTCTCTTTATCTCTTCTTGCCTCTCATTTCCTTATTCTTTATAAGGTTTTTTTTTTTTTTTTTTTTTTTGGTCTCTGACTTTTGACAGACGAACCCTTTTATGCATAGCAAAGTCAAAGTTATAGCAGACATCAATATGACTGCATCTGAAATCAAGAAAATTGGGCCACTTGTTCTGAGCATCAACCTTACTTAAAATCATTTGAGAAAAACTGTAAATGATGGCCATTACACCTTTTAGCATGGCAATATGACATTTCACTGTAACACTTTTCTCAAGGCAACATCACTGTGGGCATCTGAGTTTGAGTTGAATTCCCACTGTGCTACGATGATAAGATCAACAATTTGCCCACAAAAACATATGTAGTATGATGATGACCATCAGAGCTCCACTGCCTCATATCCAGATCAGGCATAATGTCTCTGTGGAGGCTACTTTACATATTGCTATAAATTCTTGAAACACAAGAACTTTCCAAAAGGATCTCTGGGTCTAATTAAAGGCTAAATGCATGGGAGGTCTTAGACAAATTGAGTGACTATACAGTGTCTGTGAAAAATGTAGTTTTAACTGTTAATAGCAGAATGTACTCTACACACGGTGTGGCAAATAAATTTGAGTGTGAAAAAAAAAATGTATTTTATAGACTGTCTAAGAGCAATATTTGTGGTCATTATTCAAATAAGCAAACTTTGAAGTATTAAATTGAATCCTTTGCTGCATGATTGCACTTCATAAAAGTGACCATGCATTTAGAATCAGGTTTATACTCACATTCTATATTCTCTCTAACCTCTACTCAAACCAACTGCACACATCCAATTCTATAATTGCCTTTAATTACCTAGAGTCTCATTACTTATATATATATATATTATATATAATATATATATAAAATAATGTGAAAGCATGGCATTTTCAGACATTTAAAACAAATTCTCATGTGCAGCCACTCTCTAAACTTGCTGAAGTAGCATTATTGCATTACATTTATAGCAAACATCTGTCTTTTGCCAAAGAAGGTCTTAATTAATTCACAGAGCAAGTCATAGTTGGCTAAGCATAGTTAGCATTGTGTAAACATCCCCACACCATTCCCATTAATATGACTGAACCCTGTGAGAAGTAATAGAGCACTGCATTTCTGGTCTGGTTACCTTGTGCTGCAGTGTGCATGGCAGGTGGTTTTAGTGAACATTTGACATACACTGCAGTTCAAAAGTTTGGGATCAGTAAGATTTTTATGTGTTTCTAAGAAGTCTCATCTGTTCATCTTAGCTACATTATTTGACCAGAAAATACCAGAAATAAACAGTTAAATTGTAAAATATTAACATTTTAAATGATGTTTTTCTATTTTAATATACTTTAAAATGTAATATATTTCTGCAATGCAAAGCTGAATTTTTATCAGCCATAACTACAGTCTTCAATATCACATGATCCTTTAGAAATCATTCAAATATGCTGATTTATTATCAATGTTGGAAACAGTTGGGCTGCTTAATATTTTATTTTTGGAACCTGTGATACTTTTTTTCAGGATTATTTGATGAATAAAGTTAAAAAGAACAGTGTTTATTTAAAACAGAAATCATTTCTAACAAAATAAGTCTTTATTATCACTTTTTTTTTTTTTTTACCAATTTAACATCCTTGCTGAATAAAAGCGTTCATTTATTTAAAAAAATAAATAAATAAATACTTACCCCAAACTTTTGAACAGTAGTGTATATTATTACAAAAGATTTCTATTTTGAAAATGTTATTTTCTTTTTAACTTTATATTCATAAAAGAATCCTGAAAAAAGTATCACATGTTCCAAAAAAATATTAAGCAGCACAACATTGATATTAAATCAGCATATTAGAATTCAGGATCATGTGACACTGAAGACTGGAGTACTGGCTAATGAAAATTCTATTTTATATTAACATAGAAAACCATTATTTTAAATTGCAATAATAATCAGCAATATTACTTTTTTCTGTATTTCTGATCAAAAAAATGTAGCCATGATGAGAAGAGACTTCTTTAAAAAAAGAAAAAAAAAAAAATCTTACTGATCCCATACTTTTGAACGGCAATGTACATCGAACACAGATGTTCATTATGCTTTGACTATAATACAAATGTTTAATTATACTGCCACTTGCTGCATCAGAATTAGCTTTAGTTTCATATTCTGGTGTGCATGAAAATATTGTGCAGTGCTGCTAAAGGTAAAAACTGATTTCAAGACAGTCTAAGAGTTTGTGTTTACATGCACAACAATATGCAGATAACTAGCAAAACCATTTTGTTAATTCTATACCACATAAACACAAGCAATCCAGTATTACCATAAAACATAGAGGATTATGTGTGTATCTATTGGGAATGCAAATTACATTCATTGAAGTAAATGGATTTAGTATCTTGTGTAATTTGAGTATCTTGTGTAAATCTGTGAAATTTTACCACTTGCCAAAATAGGCCTTGTAATACGTTCATTTTTAGGGTGCTTGATTAACAACTAAAACAGTTGGTTCACGACAGACCACTTCAAAATTTGAGCACAGCTGCTTTGAGTGTCTGATGAGGTCACAGATGGGCTCACGACTTATCTGTGAGCTCATCACTGAACTAATGAGTTCAATATAATGAATCCAACTAATGATTCGACAAATCTGAGTTCCTGATTATATGCAATAAATGCCATCAAAGTGGGCAAAACGATTTAATGAATTTAACGGAACAAATTCTCATTTGTTGTCATCATTAATAGTTACTGCTGGTATATAAATACAAATTACCATAATTTTTTCCTTGCATATCTGATAACACACAAAACTATTAAAAACTAAAAATTACTTTTATGTTAGGCAGCTTTCACATATAACCCCTAGTTAAACAGCGCTGCAAAAAAACAGAGGCAGGTGATGAAAATAAAGTATAAGTAACTGACTTCTTATACATAACTAAAATTCACATCACTGCCAAAATAGCAGACTGCCAAAAAAACGTCTAGCATCATGTTTGCAGAAGCCACTTGATATAATATTTTATCCAATGCAGCATGATTCATGTATGGGAATAAAATATGGGAAAAGAGAAAGTATCAAAGGATAGGAAAAAATTTAATTTTAACCTCGCAAACTATATGACTTTATGTACATTGTTATTTGTTGTTTCACAGAACAACTATGGAATGACACGTTGCAGAGTAAATTTCAGAATTATACATACATAAATGTTTAGGTAATTATACATAAATTTTCTCTATTTTCTTTCATTGCTTTAAATGCATACAAAGGCCTCGTCTACATTTTTTTCTCCATTTATAGCGTGCTAATAGCTCCCAAACTCTCCCCTTAGAATATGAAGTCCCTGAATAAAAAAACAGTACTGAGAAAGACACATGTGCTACGATGATGCACACACACATTTATTGTAACTCTAATAATGAAAGTCATTATAAAAAAATAATTTCACAGACAATTATGTGCAATTACATTTTCTTCTGTTCATTTGAATCAGCAATATGTCATACCGCAGTCATTAAAATGAATTAACTCTCACCCTGTCATACAAGATTTTATTTCTCAGAATGCAAATGACACTGCATGAAACCAAAAAGAAAGCTGTAAGCTGTTGTTATGACAACACACACACTGCTATGAACATCAAAGGAGTGGAAATTCACACAGGACTCGATATGTTCAATAGGAATGAGGCTGAAATGTTTCTTAGTGACTACAAATAACCATCAATATGGAAAAAACTATTAACTGAGAATCTAGCATCTAGTTATGCAATCATTCATCAGGGATTATCAAATATTTCTAAAAACACCAACAGTATATCCTTCATTTTAGATTTAATACAACTAAACCATGAAAGATTGACTGAGCTTTGCATAATCCACATTAAAAGCGGCCCAGGGACTACTATCTATTAAGGATGTAACGATTAACCGCGTGCCGGTTGAAAATCGATTCAAATATGTGACTAGTCCAATCGGTTGAGATGCCAAACAAATCGTGATACAATTGGAGTAGGAGTTTATATGAATGTATCTCTGAAGGGGAACTGATTGTCTTTAGAAAAGTTTACGTTGTACTTTCTTTTAATCTTGCCTCTGTATAATGTATATTAAAGAAGTGTTCATAAGCAGGGCTGCTTGGTAACCCAGGAAACACTGCATCATTGCTGCTCATAAGCGCCACCTGCTGTTAGAGAGTGAATGTGCGTCTCATTCAGCTCATCTTCTGTTTTGTTCAGATGTTTTATGTTGTATAGCTTCATAGTTTCACAAAACTAAAGTCAGACCATTCTGTTTTTGCTTCAAATGTCAAAATTATACAGTCTAATTTAGATTAAAAACTACTTATGCTGTGCTACTATGTATGCTGCATCTGTTACGGTGTGGTGCATGAGTGAACGCACGAGGATGAAGAAGATAACAATATATAGTCTCTAATAATCCACAGCGAGAAGGCAAAACCACAGGTACACATAATTTACGATAACGACCTGACACACCTGAACATAATGACACAATTAAGGGGAGACAGAAACTAGGCCAATGGAACATGAGGGAACAAATGAAAACAAACACAAAAGTCCATAAAGTGTGACAGCATCTTTGTTTGGATCATGATTAAAATCCAGTGGTTGCCTCTAATTTTAAATGGAAAGAGTACAGACAAAGCCTTAGTTTGTTCATATTAAGAGATTTATTTTATTTGTGTAACTTACTTGTTTGATTTGGGGTTTGTTTTAGAAATTAAATTTAGTTTTGTTATATTTCAATTTCACAAAGAAAGGTGCAGCAATAGGATAATAAAACAACACCTTTTCATTTACTTTATAATGTTTTCAGTCTCCTTTTGCTAAAAAAAAAATTGTGAGAAAATCGTGAATCGAATCTAATTGTGAGTTGAGTGAATCCTTACATCCCTACTATCTATTATTTTGTAGTACAGCAAGATTTTTGTCTTGCATCTGTGGCACATTCTGTAAGATCAGTACCAACAGAAGTTCGAAGTTTTCAGTTATGGGTCAGAAAAAATACATTTGGATTATGGGCCTAAAGGACTAGATGGATTTGAGGATGTGTAAAGAATAAAGACAATTTAAACACAGAGGGAAAAATAAACACACACATAACAACAATAATAATAATAAAACTTAAAAAGCATCTAGGGTCTCTTTGTGCTAAAATGTTTCAGCTGAAGTTCCTTAAAAATCCTTCTTTTATGATTCATGCTTTTGTGTAAAATGGAAATACAACAAAGACTGTTATTTGCGAGATTGAATATTTAAGATACTACAGTACATATGCAGCCTCAACCCTCAGTATGCTAGCTCAGCGTGTGGTATCCGGGGTGGCTTGGGATGCAATTTATTTCACAAGGCCAGCTCTAAATCACATTCAGAATATTGTAGGCATCTGGCAGGAGCTCCTCAGAGGGTCGTTAAACAGGTTTAATTGAATTTCTGTCGCCAAAGAGCAATGGGAATAGTATATTTATTTCACTCCTTGTTGACTTGAGCATCTTACAATCTTAGGAATCATGAACATCCAGATCACAGGTTTTACCATTTAGAAATGTCAGTTTCAACTTCATATGTACACGATACTCTATATATAGCCATTCAGTGCTTGCTCCTCGTCTGGCTTATATTATGATGTTTTTTTTTCAGGTTTAAATAAAAGAAACATAGATGCCCGAATATTAAAAAAAAAAAAAAAAAAAAAAAACTGAAACACATGCATTACCCCCCCCCCCCCCCCCAAAAAAAACATTTTGACAGTCAAGCTTAAAATATATTAAAGTCATTTCAAAATATCAAAGCAGCATTTATACAGTATTTAATGATGTGTAAACACAAATTTCAAGAAAATTATTTGACAAAATTAAGTTTGTTGGGTTTAATATGAAAGAAGAAAAGATATAGTGTTCAAAATAAAGAAAAAGGACATTTGAATAATTACTAGCTGTCAAATGTTAATGCAATATGCCCATAGGTCATTGGTTCTCAATTCAACACATACAAAAATAAATGTTTAGGTAACGATTCATTATTTTTCCCTATTTTTTTATTTTATTTAATTGCTTTAAATGTATCCAAAGGCCTATTGTCTATTTTTTTTTCTCCCTCTCCATGTATTTATAGCTTGCTAATAGCTCCCAAACTCTCCTCTTAGAATAATAAAAAACAGTACAGTGAAAGCTATGATCATGATAACGCGTGTTATGATGATGCACAATGATTCATCAGAGGGATAATGAAGGAACCTGATGAAAACTACTTTGCTCTGCCTCATTTGTGTGATGAGGGAAACGAACATATCCTGTGTCAATCACACTGTCAGCATCTGTTTGTCTTTCAGATGTACAATTAGGATACAAAGTCTATGTGATCATTGTCATTTCATCTGGTAATTTTCATCAGTTTATTGTCATTGACTCATGTCTGCTATATGTATGTGTATGCATACTTTTTTGTGGGGGTTGTGGTGAACCTGTGAAATCAAACTTAACCGCCACATTATGCCATAGCTGGGCAAAATTGTATGCTTCCCAGAGCTCCTAACGTTGTAATGACCAGGAGGCCTGCTTTCATTCTGACAAAATGACTTTCTCTAATAACAGGAACAGTCACATTAAACACACTCTGTGCATTCTCGCAATTTAGAATTTTATCTTTGTTTAGTGAGAGCTTTGTTAACTGCAGAGAAGCACTGCCCTCCAATGGCCATCTAAAGAACTGTTATGGGAGAGCACAAGGCCTTGGTAACCAAACATCACACTGTCGTTTTATACAAAGAAATATAATAATAATAATATGTCAGTCTCTCACCGTGATGTCGTTCCATCCCAGCAGGTTATCAGTTATCACCGACTGTCCTCGGGCAGCTTTTTCCTGCATAGCGAATTAAGAGGCCGCCGCTTCATTGAAATTTTGTGTCGCTGACAAAACTCAAGCAGTCTGTCCCGTTAAAGTTTGACTGAACAGCGTCATTTAGGGCTTTTAGTAAAAGTGCGCTCATTTGGAGACATACTGATATCTTTATACATGTTCACTTTATATTTCTTGATTTTTCTGTTCATTATGCGATCTGATGAGCATTAGCTGCTTCCTCTTCCGCAATCGCTGTTATGACTTGGCGCCGGTGGAAGAAATTCGCTGCTCAGTGGTTGTGGCTAGACTCAGAGATTTTGGCTACTATCATAGCAGTGAAGGGTGTTTACATGAGAAATGCTGTTAGCTTACGAAAATTGTAAAAAATAAAAAATAAAAATAAAATAAAATAAAAAATAAATACATAAAAAAAGTTTTTTTATTTGTTTTTTTATTATCATTTGTATGACCAGTTTTACTATAAATAGCATGGTTAATTTGTGGTTACCATGGTTTAACTATAGTAACCATGTTTTTTTTTTTTTTTCCTGTCGTAAAACCATGGTTACTTTTTGTAAGGGCTGCTGTAGAGCAATTAGCTTGATATAAAAGGCTATAAATAACATATTTCAGCAACATTATATTAGAGCGCAATCGGAAGTTATTACAAAATTTTTATAGTGGTTTAAATTGAGTTTTGAGCATATTAGTAATCTTATAAATTGCCCTAGGTTGATGCTAGTTAGTTGCTAGCTATGCTAGTTGATGTTAGCTGTAATGCCCTGCTATGATTATATTTCATGATGTACTCTGTCGAAGGAATTCTCATAATGTCATAAGAAAACATTTTGTTTTTTAGAAAGACAGTTTATAGTAAATGTAATATGGCTCTGCAGTGAGCACTACCGGAAGCAATGTGGGCCAGGAAGCACTGGACTATAAAGACTGGATGAAGTTTTGTAAAATGAAAAGCAGGATACTGAAAACTAATTGTGATCTGTGTAAATGAAAAATAGCTTTAATGCAATGTTTAATGACCTTAAGTTTATGTTAAATAAATTACAGTAGCAAAATTTAGCTGTTATGTTAATTCAGGGGTGTCCAAACTCAGTCCTGGAGAGCCACTGTCCTGCAGTTTAGCTCCAGGTTCCTCAACACACCTGCCTGGAAGTTTCTAGTACCGTGGTTCTCAATTCCAGTCCTCGTGTGCCACCACTCTGCACATTTTGTATGTATCACTTATCACTTCAGAGATTTGTTATTTTTGACCATAAGTGCCAGGAAGCATTGGACTATAGGAATGGATAACAAAATACAATACTTGTAAAAACAGTTTTTTTTTAACCATGATACGGTATGTGTGCACATGATCAGGATGGTACTGTACCACCTCCGCCTCATTTTGAGTCAGGAAAAACCCATGATTTTAAATGTTACACTTTATAAGAAGAAGCAGTCTATACAATTGGTGAGCAATAATCCAAATTCAAATCCAAACACATAATAGTTTTTGAAAGGACAGAAATTTAAGTTGTTGTTCACTGAAACGCTTCCCCTTCGTTGTTGCCATTCGCGTTCAATTTCAAAATGGTCCTGCTCTAGTTTGCTGCGTCTCTCATGTCACATGACCAATCACGTCACATTTAAAAACGTCACTGCAAATGTTATTTGATTGCATTGGCAGATGAGAACATTATCAGTTAATAAGAAATTCAAATTCAGCCTGTTTTATACACCTATATGACTGCAGAAGATATTGTAATACTGAAATTATTCAAGGAAAAATGCAAGGAAAAAGATGTTTCAAGAAACCTCATATCCAGGCCGTCTTGCCATGGTTTTGAGAGAGCAGGTGCAGCTAAATATTCATCTCCAGTTGGTTTTTCACTGATTGTGATTGTTGAGGCTCATTCATGTGACGAATGATTCAGACCAAAAGTTGACTTTTCTGGAGCACAGAATGTTCCTGCATCTGTCAGCAGGGTGACTCATTTAGCACATCCACACTGGTTAAAATAACCTATTTCTCAGAAGAAGGAGCTAGATACTATAATGCAGTGCACACCTGACTCATCTTAAATAAGAGTTTTTGAAATTAGAAAAAAAATTCAAGGAACTTTAGACTACAGTAATTTATAGTCTTGCACCCTTTGTTTGTCATAGGCCAATGTTATTACTCATTGTATATACTTTCCGACTTCTAGCCTATATTTTAAATACAACTCTTGGGTCTGATACATCCTAAGGTTCTCAGCAATGTTTACATCACTTGCATAAAGAGTTCCTATAGACTACCTACCCTCCATTTATACAATATACAAATGAGTTGATGCTGAAGGCTTGTATTATGCTTGCTACTCATTTTATAGAATCAAATAACTTTTGTCCCTAAAATGTTGTTTGTGTTCTCTTCTTTCCGTTGAGAACTACAACAGCTTCTAGTTGTTTTTATGACAGCAGCTATAGGCAAGTGAAGACCAAGAGCAAGTTGATTGTAAGTTTAAGCGAAACTTTTTGTACTGATCACAGGTCCTTTTTTTCTTTTATCAAATCATCTGAATGTCCAATCATTATAACATTTTAATCCGCTGTCTAGAATTTAACAGAAAATGACAAAAACCTGCATTTTTACAACCATTGCCAGAGCTTTAGGGTGATGGTCCATAGAGACGCTCAGTCACAGCACCTCTAAACTGATATAAAAGTGTGATATTTCTTTATTTCCCCAGAGAAAAACTCTTTCACACGGATACACTGATTTGGCTCTAAAGGTCCACTGTTCTCAGCAAGACTTTTTAGCAATTGTCACTTTGTCGGTATCAGAGGAGAGTGGAGACTTCTGGGGTGCCAGTTCACAAATCTGCTCTCCAAGTGGAGTGGCCCTCAAATCACATGGCAAACAATGACATAAAAAGCAAGAACTCAAATCAACACTGAATGAAATATGAAAGAGGCCACTGATTTTCAGTTATGGGGCTCAGACAAGCAGTGTTTGCACACAGACACTATGTTTGAGCAGCTGGTGAATGCACTGAGTGATTTCCAGTCTGTAGATTAGTTAGTTTAATTTTGTTTCCTCAGGAAGATGTTCCTTGTGCATGCTAGATATTTGCTTTGGTCGCCAGCTGATGCTGATTTATTCACTGTTGGAAAGAGCTTCTAGCACTACAAGTGCACAGTGTCAGAGAGTACATGGGTTGTAAAGAGTATCCACGCAGAGCCCTCAACATTTCATAGTGAGGCGGTTGCCACGGTAACCTGCTAGTGCCAATTCCTCCTCTCTAAGATGATCCACAGATAGTCATGGCATCATTTCAATAGCTTATTCTATTCTGTGTGAAAGAAAGACAAACACACCTCAAAGTAAGACAGGCCAACTTCATTACCCAGATATATACACTATCAGAAAAAAAGGTACAAAAGCTGTCACTGGGGAGGTACCTTTTCAAAAGGGACACTTTTGTACCTTTTAAGTACTAATATGTACATTTAAGGTACCAATAGGGACTCTTTAGGTACAAAGGTGTACCTTTTGAAAAGGTACCGCCCCAGTGACAGCTTTTGTATCTTTTTTCTGAGAGTCTACAATGAGATGGCGCCACAGATGGCTGCCTCTGTGTTTAGCTCTCCAGTTGCTCCAGTGCATTATCTGCCGGTGTTGCTTCCAGCTGTTCAGAGCGGATCGCGACACATAATCAATGGGGAAATCGTGTGACAGTGGGACATGCTTTTGCATCAACGTAAGGTGGTGTACAGATGTAACAGCGGTGAAGAAGATATGCTGTCTCAATCTAGAAGCATTTTCATCAACTGTAAGCCATTCTACTCGCCGCAGGATTTTTCTTAGTTACAGATACAGATTACAAATTATCATATTTAAAATGTAATAAGTAGTGTAACTATTTTAGTTACTTTATTAAAGAAAATAACTGATTACATTTGATTATTTTTGATTACTGTTCTTAATTTCTAACGGATGTTTTCAACTGTTAATCAACTCTGATTACCGTCAGACTTTCAAAATCTTTCATTATTGAATTAAGATTATAATAATTTATTTTTAAAGCACATGCAGCCACCACAAAACCAGACTTCATAACAAGACATAGTTTAATAGCTATGATACTGTTTCTGAAATCAAATCTTTGCATAGCTATAACAGGAAACACAGGCAACTAACAATGCCTTGGAAAATAATAATAATAATAATAAAGCATATACTTTAACCCAAAAAGAAATAAAACAGTTAATAAAACAGAAACATTGGTGTCTCATATTTTAGAACAGTCAATGCAATTTGGGAATGAAATCGATTAAATGTGTGTGTGTGTGTGCGCGCACGCTAGGGTTGGCCAATGTCTACCAAATTGGCATTGGACGATGTCTACAGTGAAACAACACGATGGATGATGACATCAGCGGGTGTTTTTTTGGATGTTTTTTTTTGCGGGCGGCAGATGATAAATTGATGAAATATTTTCCTCTGCCTTGTCAGATTTAACAGAGCTGTTGTCATCTCTCAATGCAGCAGGACTGTGCTATGGTTCCAGAGCAATAGCTTCCTGCAGGAGGGTTCTCCTCATGTCATCTCTTTCTCAGGGCTAAAGCGGAACTTTGGCAGGATTGTGGTTGCAATCTTTGCGTCATGGCTGGCTAACACTGATCCAAAGCGCTCTTCTTTAGCCTCACTGATAGTGGTGACAATGTTTGCATTCTAAAACAAATAAGGCATCTTTTCAAGGAGCTTTGTCTTGAGGCTAAGCAAAGTAGGGATTAGAAATTCTAGGTAACATTTGCTTTCACCCTGGAGAATGTCAATGGCAACAGCTAGAAGCTTCAGGACCTCAATGTACTCTTTTAGGAATGCAGAATCTTGTGGATAAAGACTTGGAATGTCAAGCTTATCACAGATCTCCCTCAGCTTTTCTTCTGGGAGCCCTGCAAGTTTTGTTATAGCCTTGAACTCTGAGTTCCATCTTGTGACTGATGGGACAGTCAAATGCATATTGCAATCTCCTGAATCACTTGTGGTCAGTGAAGACCTACTGTACTGTATGTGCTTTTTCATGAAGTTTGCAGATGACACTATAGTCACCGGCCTCAACCAGGTGTGTGTGTATGTGTGTATTTTATTCTGTGTGTATTGTATGTGTGTATATGCTATCTCTATGTACTGAAAGCTTCTGTCACTAGAACAAATTCATTGTATGTGCAAACATACTTGCTAATAAAGCTCTTTACGATCTGATTCTGACAAAACCATACAAGATTGCAAAACGACACAAAATATACTTACCTCTCTTGGACAGCAGGTGGCAGAAGAGCTTAATTTTGCACATCTCTTATCTAAAGTTGAATTTGGATTTTGAACTACAGTACCACTCAAAAAAGTCAGTGACTGTACCCAAATTTTCATTCAGGGTGGAGCTTATGGGTGTTTTGACTTATTTTAACAGATTTTGAATTCTGCTATGCCACTAATCCTGGCATCTTTCCTGCACGTAGAAAAAGTTGATCTGAAAGTGTAAACTAACTTTAGCTCTTTTTCAAACCAACCCTTCAATATAATATTTTAACTGTGTATTCTAGTTCATTTTTAACGTTTAAAATTAGTTTGAGTCCACTACACTGTAATGCAAGGTCTGTTTCTTCTGCCTGACCACATATTTTTAACCCTTTTGCTCCAAAGCCACTATAGGGTGTTGCCACTATTAGGTTAAACATTCACAGACACAGACAAAACAGACAGCCACTCAGAAAAGTATGTGTATTATATGCATCAATGCTGCATATGAGAGAATTTAGCTTTAAATGTGAAATAATTGTGCTTTTTTATTCTATGTCTACAGTTGCTTACAGGGAGATTTAGCTTTTCCTGGCATGCAAACTACAGCGGAAGAGAGTTAAAGGTTAAACTAGAATGAATCAACTGAGGACTGCTGCTTCAGTTCCTCTTGCCCCTGGATGACGTTGAGCAGCAGGAATGAGGTATTTGCCTCCCTGTCTCTTGTCCATCCTGCCACATTAGCTGGCCGTCTGCTCTGAGCTGCCCATTCCTGTTTGTCTTCCTGCTCAAGTCATTTCCCAGAAGGACTTTCCATAATGTTGGAAAAGAGTGTATGCTTGTAATGTACTCTACAGCACTTAACTGTCTTTATACTATTCTCTTTAACTTTTATCACAAATTTTAAACATAAAAAGTTTATTAAATTTAACATTTAAATTTAACACTTGAAACAGTTCACTTCATCAATAGTCATTTATATACTTTTATATTATCCTCAATCACTTCAGTTTGATTGTTCCAAATTAATCCGTCATATTCACTCTGTATAACACACTACTTTTGGTCAGTTTGACTTTTTAGACTTTCAAGAGCATTTTATATTTGCCATAATGTCCAGCAGCTGTCTTAAGTCTTGATTTACACACCGTTTCGGTCCCATTTGGAGGTAAACTGTAGAATGGTTTACAGTTCCCAAATAGACACCCTCCAAACAAGACTTGCCTTCTCCTTTATAAGCTAGTACTTCAACTCATAAATCAACGGACACAACAATAAATAAGGTGTTACATGCATCTACACCACTCATTTCACAACTATCAAGTGCTAGTTGTATCATCAAGTCAATTAACCAGCAGCTTAGTAGAGCATAGTAGTATCCTCAAAAATCTCCAAATATATTTCCATTTGGCCACATGTTTGTCGATCGGCTGAAGTCGAATTTTGTTCAGAGAACCTCAAAAACCTGAAAACATTTGGAAAGGGCCATAGGAGGTTTGGTGATGTTTAAAAACCTAATTTCACTGCTGAAGACTTATTTTGAGCTGTAATGGCTTCTAAAGTTATCTTTTGTGTCACACCTATATTTAGTGAAATGACACAGGTTCCTGCTAACTGTGTATAAGTCTAACAGCAGCTCAGATGATTCAGATGCCAGTGTGAGGCCGATTCTCTGGCTGACTGGACATGTGAATAAAGTGCAGTGTGCTGGGTCCCCTAATCTAGTTCTCACGTGGGGTTAACCCCTAGCACATGGGGACAGAGGCAGCTTTAGTGAGAGCCTTTGTAAACATGCCAGTGCCTATTCTCTCTCTAATACACATACACACGTACAATCACTCTCATACACAAAGACATGCACAAATCATAATCTCACACACATAGCTTATTTTACTCTTTGTTCTAGGTACATTCCTGTCAGGCAGATAATAGGAGCCACATTATAGCATGGCTGAGAATTTAAGAGAGACACAAACAGAGAGAGAAATCTTAAAGTGATAGTTCACCAAAAAAAAAAAACAAAAAAAAAAAAACGGTGCCGTAACCTGATTGATGTTTAATTTTTAAAAAACAAAGATAAAGTTCAAAGTGACCTCATCTGTCAAGTTAAACAAACAAACAAATATAAAAAACACATAACTCATATGCTATGCATATTCCAAGTCTTATAAATCCATATAATAATTGTGTGTGATGTGTGATAAAAAAGACATACTGTACACGCTAAAAATTGAGGTTCCAAAAGGGGGTTTTCATAGCGATGCCAGAACCATTTTGGGTTCCCCAAAGAACATTTCAGTGAACAATTCTTCAGAAAATTAATAATCTGAAGAACCTTGTTCCACCATAAAGAACCTTTTTGTGCAATGGAAAGGTTCCATGGATATTAAAGCTTCTTCACGGACCATAGATGCCAATAAAGAACCTTTATTTTGTAAGAGTGTATGATGCCAGGTGTGTCACATCAATAATTGTTCTCAGGATGTGTTGTAGACATTTATGCTTGATGTCACTGACATCCAAGCACCATAGCTGATTTGAGGGCTGTGATGAAGGGGAAATTTGTAGTGAATTATTATGATTTACTTTAAGTCTGTTTGGAGATTGACATGCTGTACATTGCTACTGACCTGATATTTTATGAAGAAGAGCTGTGTTAAGCTCCTTCAGAAATTCTCCTTTTGTGTTCTATAAAAAAAAGGAGGTTGGACCTACAAGTTGAACAAATTATGATGATATTTAAATTTTTGGGTGAACTATTCGATCAAATCACTGTCTTTACTTCCACCCAAATTAACTTTCCTAAGAGTTTTTGTGGTCAGGGAAGAGTTAAATGGCTTGTATCCTACTGTTATATCTGACAGCTGCACACAGTCCGCAAAGAGAGATTATTTTTGACAAACTGAATGGAGCAACTGAAGGAAACCTGGCTATCTGCCTCAGGCATGTTGTGCTGTTTTTACACGCAGATTGCATCTTCCAAGCTAAAAACCCATAACTAAAATGCATCTCCGCAAACATCAACAGTGGCCAACTGAAAACCTCTTTTATCTCATCACAATGTGCATTTTCAGGTTATAACATGCCCTGATATTTGATTTAATCTCCTTTTTTCGACCATCTGTTTATTCATTTTTGGTTACACACAGTGCAAGTTAATGTTGATCAAAGACTCATATTCCAGATGGGAAACTGAGGGGGGCTAATGTGCCCGTGTTATGTCTAGAGCCTTCTGTTTTTGTGCAGAGGTATGAGCTCTCATTGCTGTTTTTGTTCTGTCTGATGCTTTCTACCAGTCAAACTCATACTGTACATCTGTCGCCAACTAGGTGGAATGTTGCTGGGGTGATGTTGTCATAGAAACAATAAAAAAGAAAGAAGACAAATAAGATAGTGAACAGCAGTGTAAAATTCCTTTCCATACTTGCTCGAGAAAAGAAGCAGGTCAGCTGGTGCAGGCAAATGAGAGGAAGATTTTAGGACACAAAATTGTGAGATGTCAGTATGAAAACAGCTGTGAGTTGATACGACTTACAAGCAATGTAATTCGAGGAATAAAAAAAGGTGTTCTGGCTATTTTAGTTACAAGAAGAAAGAAATAACATGGAAAGTTCTTCTTAATTAATGTTCAACTGGCCTTTATATGTCTGGTTAAGGTCACAAGCTATGTTAGAATGATAAAGAGGGAGAAACTAAGAATAATGGCTTGTTTGAAAGAGGGAAAAACGGTAATGTTCTCTCAAAAGAAGTGATCAGAGCAACTGGTATAAAAGCTTCCTTGTTAGGATATAAAATGAGGGTAATAAAGCACAACAGAGGGAAAGAAAAAGTGCAAGTGGTCTCTCTAGACATACTGTACACAGGGTTACAAGCAAGTTGGCATGTTTTACACTGTTTTTAAACTCGACTGAAGAAATAGGAAGTTATTAAGATTGGAATCATTGTGTCAACTGGAATTTCATTTGGCTTCAAACATTGAAATAAAACTAGGTCATATGTAAATTCAGCTCTCAAAATATGCTTCTTTCCATTCCTATTATGGTATGCTGCATTTGATATGATGCAAACAGCACTTCCCTGTGGATTTACAGTGTAAAAAAATCTGTACTACTATTTCTTTCGAACATTCTATTGAGAAAACATCTGCAGGATGGAAAATGACATTGCTTTAGTAGGGATGGCGAACATTAGCAGTTGAGTGTTTGCATATCATCCAGATGAGCAGAGGTGATTTGACATTCCAAATGACTTGGTTTTGTCTGGCAAAGAGTGTGGCAAGACACAGCAAGTCCACTGTGCAGAGCAGATACATCTAAAATGCATTCTGGGTAGTGCTGCCAAACATTAAGTATTTTCACACTCATAAAAGAACCTTTGTGTAAGCTTATTTCTGTGGGTAAGTATGTCTGTACACTTTCAAAAGGGGTCACTTTAGGCTCTGAGAACTGACTGGCTGGTTGGCTGGCAAACCAAAACGCAAATGAGGAGGGGAACGGCAAAGAAAGAAGACAGCTGAACTCAGCTGCACTCAAACTGAAGTATTCCTAGCATGAACACGATAGCTGTTCAGGGGCTACAGTGAATACATAAGCACATTTCAAACCATTTCAAAGATTATCACGTTTTCTCAAAGTTGACAAACTGTTGCTAAAATGTAATATGTAATATACAAACGATTATGCAATGAACTGATCTGTAACACTTTAATTATATATGTATACTTTTTACAAATGCAAACAATATGGTACAAAAATAAACACTTCTGAGAGCACAATGAATACTGCCATTCATATGAAAGATTCATATCATCTTAACGGCAACATTTCCAGATTTAACAATAATGATGCTGGAGCCATCATCATGAACACCTTCATCACAGCAGACAAAACATATGTATGTGCAGATTATAGCAGAAATGTTGTTATAAATCTGTACTGCTAGTTGAAATGAATAACTGACTGAAACTACTTATTGAGAGGAACATGCATTGATTATAAAATTGGAATTGAAAGTGCTTTGGTGCTGTTTATGGAATAGCACACACTCTTAGATGTATAGTGTAATTAAAATAGGTCTCCTGAGAAATCGCACACCGCCATAGCTCTGTAAACATTAAAGGGGTCATATGATGCGATTTAAATTTTTCCTTTCTCTTTGTAGTGTTACAAGCTCTTGGTGCATAAAGAAGATCTGAGAAGTTGCAAAGACTAAAGTCTCAAATGCTAATATGGCTCGTTCTAACACGCCCCCACATCTCTACGTCACTATGTGGGAAGATTTGCATAGAGCCACCCAAATGTTCTCGCAAAGAAAGAAGGTGTTACTTTTATTCTCTCTGTTGCCGCCACTGCCATGTTGTGGAGTCGCTGTGTTTCGTTAAACTGAAACTTTCTTTGGCCTTCCAAAAGAGGACATGATTAGAAATCAGTGGTTAAGTTGTATTTTAACACTTTTCCAGAACATTTCAACCCAAATATTCAGATGTGTGCTGCGAATTTTATGGAGAACGGGGACTGTTTCCTGAACCAGTAGCCTGCAATGCATCTGTGGCACAACGTCTGTTTCTATAAAGTTGGGCAGTTCAAACTTTGCAAGGACAGTCTGGCGCTTCTGACTCACAGCCTGTAGGTACGTTTTTTATATTTAAATAATTTGCCAATGATGATTCAAACGCGAGTTTTGAGCAGTAAAGTAGGCTTGTTGTTTCTCAGATCACAAATGCAGACATGGTTTTATGTTTAAGCAGCGCGATACGCAACACGTAAAAAGACAGTATAAGTCATTATAATCAGTAACGTTAATTATGTCCCCACTGGATGCAAAAAATGCCTCATTTGTAATGGGTTTTATTTGTTTTGTCTTGTCTAGTGATGTCCGGATCGTGAAAAAATTTTTTCTATTTAACCAGATCTTCTTAGTGAACCGGTCGAACCAGTTCACCAAATCCAACTGAATCGTTTGAAATGGTTTGCGTCTCCAGTACGCACTAATCCACAAATAACTTAAGTTATTCGGTTTATAAATGTGCCTTACACTCCCTCTGATGCAAAATAAACCAATATCCCAAACATTGACTGAACTGCTAAAAGAGAACCGATGATGGGATGTGCACGAGCAGAGCAGCTGGACTGAGTCTCGTGCTGCTGGCCTGGGAGAGGGCATAGTATGTTAAGGGGCGTAACATATCTCACACGCTTAAGGCATTCGGCCAATCACAGCGCACTGAATAGCTGGCCAATCAGAGCACACCTAACTTTTCAGACCGATGAGCTTTGTAAAAATCTACGCGTTTCAGAAGGCGGGGCATAGAGGAGAAACTATAATGTACATTATATGGAAAATAATGTGTTTTTTGAACCTTAAACTCCATAAACACATTGCATTACACCAAATAGACAAAATAATTTTCTTTTTAGCAACATCATATCACCCCTTTAAAACAGACTGTAACTGTAACTAACCAAAGGACTCAGTTTGAGCATTTGGATTGCTTATGTACATCAGGTTTGCTGATATGTCATTAGTGGGTGGGATTTTGGACATAAGAGGCAGACAAATTCAGAAGCTAAGGCTGGTGGAAGTTAACTAAACAGATCATATCACTTACAGTGCCTTTAACTTGTGGAATGTCAGTGGTGCCAAAAAATAGCCCTGGTCTCTAGGTAGAGCATTTAAGGAACTATAATTTCATCTTGTCTTAAATGGGAGCAGCGCTTACAACACCACAAAGTGCTTTTTAATTTCTGTAGTGCATGTAGTGCATAGATTTCAGCAGGTCTTCATTGGAATACTAATCTGTCGAAAACATCAACATTCATTGGAAACCAAAAGGATGGTGGTTCGTCTTACACATCGAAAGCTTAAGCTCCATTTGTCAAGAGTTCATAGGTACTACTTTAATCCCATGGGCATTAATGTATGTGAGCAAGACTTTGGCTCTTCTCTCAATCACATCAATGAGTTTTTCAATGCCTTGACGGCCACCCTGACTGTCCCAGTACTGCTGGTCGAGAAACAGCGATTGCAGGAGCTTTTCCCTGAGACGCTGAGATCTCAACACTGACACAGACTGATCTGGTAGCCTGAAAGGGAAAAAGTATTGAAGGAATATAGTAATGCACTCAAAAATGATTAAAACAATCTAAGTTTGGAGGAAATAACCACTTTTTTTATTATTATTATTTATGTTATTGCACAATTGAGCTTGCATTCTCAGATAGAATCACATTAGCAGCATTGCCAGCAGAATCCTTTAGCTCAGACAGCACGTGTCAGATTGTTGGCGTATGTATTTGCTTACGTTTTCAGTGCTGTTGTAGAGGTGTTGGCTTACTGAAAGGCCAACCTTCTGGCATCACAGAAATGAATTCTTAGTTGCAGTCTTAGCTGCAGCAATTACAAACCACCTCAGATTGTCTGGTAAAGGCGAGAAAAGAGAATGCCCAAAATTATAATTTATTTAAACCATAATGTCTACGTAAACCCGATAAACTGTGGTGACTTGTAATTTAATCAAACAAACTGTAAGGATTTATTTCTTTGAGTTTGCATAACATTTGCATAGTATCTCTGCGAAATCTCTGTCATTTTTGACACTTACAATATTATTATGAGATACAAATGAAAGATCAAGTGGTCATATTTGAACATGTGAAATAGGTCTGCTAATTTTACTCACTCTTTGATTCCCTCTAGTAGCCTGAAGTTCAGATTCCCCTCATCTCGGTCAAAGTAGCCCTTGTTGTTGAAGAAAACCAGGTGATGTGGGTCATGTTTACGGTGGATTATGTGTGTCAGCTCTATGCCGTCCTTGTCTCTACATTCTTCATGGTGACCAAGCTCAACACAGGTGTCCTCTGGGCGAGGCTTGAATCCACAGCAGTTTTTATCAAGATGTTCATAAATCTGAGAAGAAACACAACTTTTTTGCTTCAAGGATTTAAATTAAAATAACAAAATGCTTTTTTTTTTTTTTTTTTTTTTTCTGAACAAATGTTACCTATCAACAAAGTTACAGTTTACACAGTACAGCAACGCAGAAAGATGATAGTGGAGTACCTGAAGGAGGAAATCAAAGACTACAAGCTTGCTCCATTCGTGGTGGTGGATGCTGGTGCAGCTCCACTCTGGTTTAGGTATGACGCCCCCATGCCAGCACTTGTGTTTGAGAGAGGTTTGGTATGAGCCCCAGTTCAACTTCTCAGAGGGTTGGTCTACTACTGGGCTTAAAGAAGGATCCCACAAAACCACTGGACAAGGCTGACCATCTGAAACAAGATGAATATAAATACATTCACTAAATCAGCATCAGTCATACTTGCTTTGTCAATAGCTCATGACAGCTTTTGATGACACTGAAATGGCTCCCCATTACAGAAAATATTTATAGTAATACATATCTATTAAATTAGATGACAAGTAAATTATCCCTTTCTCAGACTGTTCTCAGAACTGACTTCGCTTTTCTTGGTTATTTTGAAATTACTTTAAATCAAAACATGATTTTAATGCCAAATGGTATTTATTAATATTTTAATATATTGATATTTTGTTATCTAATGCAATTAAACATTTTTAACTGTGATGTATGCATCCAAATACAATATTCTTTATTAACCTAATCCTAAAAATGGGGTAGAAACAATTTTCACTTAAAACATTTTTTAGCAAATTTCACAAATAACTGCAAAGGACTGGCAAGTAACACAGAATTAAACTTTAAGTTTCTTGAAGTAGAAATGCTGAAATAGTCTTCTCTTTTGTTTTATTTACAACTCCTGTTTTTTTTTTTTTTTTTTTAAACAGTGTACACTACCTCCAAGAGAGTGGAATCGTCTGCTGACAGCTGGCAAAGTTCTGTTCAGTCCCAAAATCCTGTCCAGATGAAAGGCGAACACCTCACTCATGTCCAAGGGTCGCTTGACAATACCGCAACTTTTACGACACTCATCAACATCGTCCGTGCCATTTATCGCACTTTTAAACAAAATTAAAGAAGAAAAGCCCCGAGGTGCCACTTTATCAATTTGCGTAATTTTACTGTCGGCTAGAAAGCGCATGGTAGTGATATCGTCATTGCTGAACCATGGCGGAGCTCTTTCACTGTATATCCTTATGGATGAATAGCCAATGTCACTGCCATCAATCTCAGAATATCCCAGTCGTGGGTTAACGGTGTTTTTGTGTCCCGCGTCCTTCACTTTGTCCTGCGTGCCACCCTGCTGTCTCACTTTAACTTTCTTTCTCCGGAGTTTGGGTCGCACTGTGCCCCTGATGATGGCCGGTTTGTGTCGCTTAGATTTGAGCGTTATATACACCACATTAGACCTAGTCGGGCTCACAGATTCATTCACCTCCCCATCAGCGTGATCTTGGTCAGTTTTACTCTGAGAATAAACACTATTTCCAGTCCACACACCAGGACGTTTGTCCTGGCGAGTAGACGCGCGACTAACATGAACGGTGAAAAACAAATAAACAAAACACACAAAAGCAACAATCAAATACTTCCTAACAGCAGAATATTTCCAACAGTTGCAGACTTTCAAAAACGACACGGACAAATAAATCAAAGTGTCCCCGACATTTCCAGGACGCGTCGAATGCGTATCCATTTGTACGAGTGTCTGCGCATGATTAAGTCGATTTTCTGTTATCCACGTTGGAATGGTGTTCGTTTTGTTTTCGTGTTGATGGCACACAGGAGCTCCAGATGATCCGCGCAGCGTCACAGCTCCAGCATGAATGAGACAATTGTCCCGATGCCGGATCAGCTGAGACAACAGTCCCAAATGGAAAAGAATGTCGCTTGTACTTACACCATCTACAGTGCAAGCGCGAGAGACTAAAACGCTGTAATAGTCACATTTTCCATGTAATATGGATTTTTGTTTGTTTCTTAGCTGGCCCTCAAACCAGATAAGACTGGTTTATGTTGTATCTATATGTTTTATGTTTATTTTCTTAGTGGGGTGAGAGCTTCTCAAGTTCCACTCTTGCTGGAAAACAAGTTTCAGAAGGGTTTTTGACACTTTTCAGCTGGTCTCACAGGGAGCATATGTCTGACCTAAACCATCTGACCACTAGCTTGGCCCAGCTGGGAGACCCTTTTAATTCAGCTAACTGTCTCAGGCTGGATTATTTTATTATTTATTTTTACAACAGTTGCTGATAAATTACAAAAACAGGAACACAGGTCTGCCAGGAAGACTTTTTTTGTTTGCAAAAAAAAAAAAAAAAAAAAAAAAACGAATTTATTTAACAATTTGTCTCCTCCCCATCACCTTGGTGCCATTTTGGTGAATATCCGCTGGACGTATGCTATTCTGTGTCAGCTGTGGCACGCCGATAAGCTGTTTCCGTTCAAATCAAATAACAACATAAGAAACAGTTCCGACATGACTGTTCTTGAATAAAGTCACTTTTTTTTTCTTTTGTGCACAAAAAGTATTCTTGTAGCTTCGTATAGTTGTAGATGAACCACTGATGTCACATGGATTATTTTACAGATCTCCTTGCTACGTTTCTGGACTTTTTCTTGCTACGTTTCTGGAACATTTCAGATGCGTTGCTGTCTATGTAGGGTCAGACAGCTTTCAGATTCCATCAAAAATATCTTATTTTTTGAAACGACATGAGGGTGAAGTAAATAATGACAGAATTTTCATTTTTGGGTGAACTATCCCTTTAAGTACATCAGGATTGTATTATTTAGAACTGTAGAGGTTTAGACTGTGCTCTTGACTATATACACTTATAAATGCTTGTCCAGTCTATCATGTCAAATCACTGTTCAGAAAATACAGGGACCTTCATGAAAAGCCTCAGACTCAGTTAAATAAATACAACAAATACACAAAAGTTTGGCAGGAACATTGTTTTAAAGCTTGATCTACCATTGCCACCTTGTGGTAACATAACGTACAGAATCAGCTCTTTGAATATGCTGTTAACAGGGAGGCTGCCAGGAAAACACAAGATGCCAAAGCAAACAGCAGCAAATTCCCAAGTCCCTGAGGAAAAAAAAAAATAAAGGTTTGTTAGGACAGCCTAAACAGAAGTTGATTGTGCTTTATTTCTTTTTTTTTTTTTATTATTATTACAGGCAACGAATCAGTAGCAAAATAATAGCAATAGTTCTACATTATACAAACTGTTCTCTCAACACATAAATACTCCTATTCAATTGGAAAAAGTGTCAAGCTAGGTCATGTCAAAATGCCCTCCGAAACACTGAATGAATACAAATAGCTTTATGTTACCTACTTTGACCTCTTTAAATACCACACTTCCCCACAGAGCAGCTACTAAGCCAAAACCCTGAAAGCAAAATAGAACACACTATCATTACACACTGCAAGGTGAAAAAGAACATGAAAGATTTTTTTTTTTTTTTTTTTGCATGATACTTACAGCATTAATTATAGGGAATGTGATCACTGCACTAAGGTAGTAATTTGCCATAAACCAGGCATATGTGGCTAATCCCCACATCAGGCCACTCAAAAAACCTGCACAGAAGATCTTACATGAGGAACACAATATTTAGCAGAAAGGTAATAGAATGTCTGGGGGAATGTTTTGTATCGCACATTTATAGTGGCCAGTGGTTAAATGTACACTTTATACATGTAACTCAATTTAGTAACAACTGTGGTAGAATTACAAAGCAACATGGTACTTTAATTTAAGTTAAGATAAAGATTATGATGCAATGGAAAGCAAAATTAATTACCAGGTAAGATGGCTTTGGGATAAATCCGAGGCCTGTTCTTCATGACTGCACAGTAAGCAATAAAATACACTGTGCTCATGAGGAAAATTCCACTGTAGTGGGCAAAGCAGTAGTCAGTTTCTGTAATGGATGGCAAAACATATTAGAATAGTCCATTAAATGCTTTTTAACATATCCCATTAAGCTGTATAACAACTGCATGTGATTGATATTGAAACTTTTTAATTATGCTTACACACATACCATTCTGACTGGATCCAGTGAACATGCTAGAATTGGTCAAGCCATGGACTTTAATATAGAAAATGGGCACAAAAGAAGAACCATAAAAGACACCTGAAAATATGGCCAAGATGCAGCCACTGTAACAAGAGGATATCATGGAAAATAAATATTCCATAGATTTGATCTTTATTGTCCAGAGATTTCACAATAATAGAATCTAAAGCTGAAGACCATAGATGTACATTCACAAATGTAATATAAAAATAACTTAAACATTCATTGGGGGGAAAAAATATCACAAACAAGTGCAAGAATACATATATCAGCACAGAAGCCATCAAATTCAGATTTTCCAGTACAGTGTTGATGAACCAGAAGTAGAAAAACTGCAAAAAGAATGGAACTTGGAGGGCCTTCAAATACTTACAGCACTCTTTTGCTCTTTGGTGAAATTGTGTCCACCCATGATTCACTGGGGCTTGTGCTGTCTGGATTCAACCTCTAAAGACAGACGTGTGAATGCAAGTACACACAAAATCTCAGCAAAGACTTGTGTATCCAAGTCAAAATACACAAAACAGTATTCTGCATAACGTCCAAAAAGCTCTTAATGTGGAAAAGCCCTAACAAACTTACCCTATCATCAATCAACAAAGGCATGGATTCAGTAGATGTACGTTTCTGAACATCACTTTTCACAAAGAAGAATATGATGGCACTGAAACAAAGACATGATTGTGTTCCATAGATACTGATCCAAAGGGTTCACTTTCACAATAAATTAAAGCTAAGGATGCTTTTATTCCCATATCCCATAAAATCAAATGGAACTGTGGATCCAATACAATGTGACTTCAGGTCTTAGGAGGAGATTTATCCCGACTTATGCAGTATATTGCATTTTCAATTTCAGAGAAACTTTTAGCCGAGTAAGACAGTAGCTCTTTGATCTCAAAAAGATCTCTTTGAGGTGTAACTCCTAAGTGAACTAGAAATATTTTCAGGATGGAAATACTGTCTAAAGCATGTGCCTACAGCATTTTCTTTCCACTGGTGTGTGCTTCAGACCTCCTTTTGAGGACTCAAAAGCACCTTCTTAATTGAATGAACAACATTACTTTGTAAAATTTCAAATGGTCTACCTCCAAATACTATGCACACAACTAATGCTTAAGCATATCAGATTGTCTGCTCTCTCATTACCTTAGCAGACAAAGGCCTGCTCCACAATAATTGAGTATCGGCTTGGATACTTCCTCTGAATGCAGACCAAACCAGCCAAACTTGAAAGGAATGAATTAAGAGGTTAATTCACCTCGGCCTTGAATTAAAAACATGGATAACACTTAACAATAAGGTCCCATTATAATAACCAACAATGAGCAATACAGCAGTTACATTATTAAGCTTTGTTAATGTTAGCTAATAAAAATGCAACTGTTCATTGTTAGTTTATGTGAGCTCAGGTCCAATAATAATAAATATAAACAACTTTTGATTTTAATCATGTATTAGTAAGAATAAGATTAATAAATGCTTTAGAAGTACTTAATGTTGTTAGTCCATGTTACAAAAGTAGTTACAGTAACTAGTGTTGACAAATAGAATGTCAATCTAAAGTGTTAAAGAATGATTTGAATGAAGTGCATTAAACCAATGCAGCACAATACGTCTAAGAAAAAGAACTCTCAAATAAACATTCAGATCACAGAACTTGTTGCTTGATATCACAGATGAGCCAAAGTTAAAAAGCACAAATAATATTAATAACTAAACTCCAGTCAAAATGATCTGTTATCTGACAAACTGCTTTACATTACATATTTAGCAATGACTTAAGCTGCATCAAGCAAACGTTCTCAATATTTTCCAGATGCTCATGTCAGCAACTAGCCTGGGCCAACATGAAAATCCATGTTCCAAAGTTTTACATCAGAAAATCCCTAGTTTAAGCCCTATCTGTCAAAAATCAGTCTGGGTTACCTTGAGCTTGCCCATCCAATTAGCAATCCACTGGATCCCCAAAGCAAAATTCCAAGTCCGAGGCCAATAAACTTCACAACTGGGACAGCTGTTATATTTCCTGAGAGGTAGATCTGTTATAAACAACATCTTTATATATTAAACACATGTTTATTCACTCACACATATGCTTTACCAGTGGCCCAAAGTGCTCCTCCGAGCATAGCAGCAGGATGGGCTCTGGAGGGGTGAAACAATGTGTCCGCAACCAGTCCGACAAACCATATAGCTGAACAGCAAATCCACTGAAAAAACATTCCTGAAAAGACAACAGATTTTAAGACACAGTTGTTCAATTGTTGGTTTGGAGGATAAAGGTTAAACTCACCATCGCCGGTATCAATTGTTTTAACAGGAACGAAGCAACTTCCATACAACAGCACTGAAATCACACAGGCTACAAAGCCATAAGTGGTGTCTGTACTATTGGCTTCATTAGAGGACAAGGGCTCTAGGTATAAAACAAAACTGAATGTTGATCACACACTTGTTGCATCTGCTTACAAAAAACAAAAACAAACATAATAACTGTCTGCAGTAGAGTGACTGTTGACTTTCCAAGCACAGCAATTGCAAAGCCCACACACCCAGAGGTGTAACAGTATCATTATGTGAGTTAACAATAGATCATTCAAAACATTTAACTTTGTTTTTAATTTTTAATATTTAATCTACCTTCAACTGATAATTTGCTACAGCATATTGCAACAAAAAGCACAATTACAGCTAGTAAAGCCATCAGTGTGCTCTTGTTACCCTTACTCGGGGTATAAGCACTACATTTGTTATTGTGGCAAGTGGTTTGTTGTAAACCAGGTGTCATTAATAGGCCTCACTGTCCCGCCCTACTAACCAATTAGGGAGTTGTGGGGTGGTACTTATTTTTTTTCTTTAAAGGAGCCTCATTCACCATTCACTCACTGTCATTAGAGGTTTTTTTTCCTTATACATACAAAGTGAATGGTGACTTGGTGAGCTAATTCTGCCAAACTCTCCTTTTGTGTTTCAGAGAAGAAAGTTTTTGCTTGAGTTTTTGCTTTAAGTTGAACGTTGTTTCCAAACAGCTCCACTAGATGGAGATCACGTTCCAACTTGTTTTGATTCCACCACCTTTGCACAAAAGGAAGATGGTTAGCCAATCACATGATGTTTGGCCAGCATCCTAAATTATGAATATGCAAAGCAGAACAGAAGTAACAACAACACTGCTTAATTATTGAGTGAAAGTGAAGAGCAATAATACAATGCATCTCCTTTTCTGAGACATTCTGAATGTCTTTTGTAATGTTAAAATGTTGTTTTTATATGTTGAACTAAAGCAAATAGAAATTAGAAGCACACTTGAGTACTAGAATAAATTAGTAGGAAGTGAAAGATTCTTGACATTATTTTTTTTTTTTATTGTATCAATTTTTTTTTGTATAATCATCAGACTATTTCTGCTTTAGTTTCAGCAATTTAACTGCGATACATGTTCTATCTCTGCAATGTTGTCTATAGCAGACAAAAGACCACAGTGGAAAGATTCATTATATCAAAAGTGTGTCGTTACCATGGAAACTGAGGGTAAGGTAAGGACATGACAGGAAATGAATGTATTGTTGTAGCAAATGAAAACAATCTCTAATGCTTAACAAGGCTGATTTATTTTATTTTAATTTTTTTTTTTTCAAAAAGAAATATTGCAATTTTAAACAACAGCATGATCCTTCAGAAATCCATTTAATAGGCTGATTTGGTGCTCAATAAATATTTTCTATTATTTTCAGTGTTCAAAACTGCACTGTTGTGCTGCATGTAAATATTTTCTGGAAACCATGATTCATTTCTAGGAGTCTTTGATGATTAGAAATAACAGAACTTATGTGAAATAAAATCTTTCTTAACATTATAAATTTCCTATCTGTCATTTTTGCTTAATTTAATGCATCATTGTTGAAAGAAAGTATTAAATTAAAAATCTTACTGACCCTAAACATGAATGGTAGTGCATATATTTAATTTTATTCCTTAAGGTTAGAAAGTGCAAGGATGCAGTGGCCTGGGAGGCAGAAAAAGCACTCTCCATTGAGGAGGTGCAGGTTTCCCCTCCTAAAGCAGATGAAGTACGAATTAAAGTAGATCCATGACACTATATTTGTCATGTTAGGCTAGATATAAATGTAGACTTAAAATTAAAATACTTAAAAATAAGCCTGAGAGTAAGGCCTGAGAATAACCACATATTTCTTGAATATTTCTTTCACATATTTCTTCTCCATTATTTAAAATTACCGATGGCACCAGTAGGATCACCTGCAAGAATCAGCAGATTTACCAGTTTATTGGTATCAGCACCTTCTCTGAATACACTGTTGTGCCAGAGGACAATGCACCAAGATTCACCCAGATGCTCCATTGGACAGAGTCTGTTTGCTGGTCTGTGGAGTGTCTACAGGATATGGGTCAGCAGTGAACACAGGCAAAGTGTGTGTGATGTCTGATGTGCACTGGAATATAAAAGCAATACGTAAAATAAAAATAACACCACACCAGCATGTAGCATGTGTTATATATTTTTTTGCCATTGTCTCCCAAAGGTAGAATCTGGCTCTAAATGTGCGGTGTTTGAAATGGGAGCTGTTGGACTGGCTGATGTAAGGCTGCTGGTGCTTCCAGGATCATCGCAGTTAACATCAACCCAGACAAGTTTGAGATTTCCAAGACTTTTGGAGCAACTGAGTTTGTGAACCCTAAAGACCACAGTAAACCCATTCAGGAGGTGCTGAGAGAGCTGACTCATGGTGGCGTTGACTTCTCTATTGAGTGTGTGGGGAATGTGGGAGTAATGGTAAGTTAGTGAGGAAAAGCAAATGTCTTGAATCTTGTATCTAGCAATACTTTAGGGTCAGAGAAGTCTATTTCAAATTGAGAAAGCCAGTAAAGTTACCACATAGTAACAGAGAAACATTACTGATCCGGATTCATATGTAAATGAATGAACTGATATAATGACCAGTCAGAGCAATCTTACAATCAGAGGGCCGCTGTGAAAGCATGTATTCCTGCAGGGGGACTCTGTCTTACGCTGAGGATATTCTGCTAGGAAAATCTCTGAAATGCTCCTATTTTGGCGGTAAAGCTTACCTGATACATTTAAATACATATATATCTTATGATGGCATTGTAATGTATATGTTGCAGCTGCAGTACCAGGTTGTTGTGATATGGAGAATTACATCTAATCATTTTACAGTCCTCTCTAATTATACTGTTCATTAGTGGAAAACACCTGCAAATAATTAATATTTAACTTCTCTGTTCTTCCAATCTGATTGACAGGTTGTGCCTAAGTTGGTTCAGGATTATATGAGTGGGAAGCTTCTGCTGGATGAGTTTGTGACACACAGACTGACTCTAGATCAGGTTAACCAGGCCTTCGATCTTATGATTACTGAAAAATGGTCAGTTCTATTAATCTACTAATGATCTTGTATTCCGCCAAGAACACAACAAAGCATTGCTATCATTGTATCCCTGACATTTTTCAGTATTTCAGTATTGAAATTTGGTATGGTCATGAACCCACACATTAGTCAAGAGAAGAAATTCTTTGTTATGGTGTCTAATAATTATTTGAAACAATATAAAAAAAGTGAATATATGTAACAGTAATTTTTATACACATTGTCATCAGTCATCAGTTCAATGTTATAAAGAAAAAATGGGATTTTGGGGGAATATACATGCGCACACACACACACACACACACACACACACACACACACACACACACACACACACACACACACACACACACACACACATACATAATCCTAAGGTTGTGAGTTTGAGTCTCGAGCTGTCAGGAATTGTAGGTGGGGGGAGTGAATGTACAGCGCTCTCTCCACCTTCAATACCACGACTGAGGTGCCCTTGAGCAAGGCACCATACACCCAATTGCTCCCCGGTCACCGCAGCATAAATGGCTGCCCACTGTTTCGGGTGTGTGTTCACGGTGTGTGTGTGTTCACTGCTGTGTGTGTGTTCACTGCTGTGTGTGTGCACTTTGGATGGGTTAAATGCAGAGCACAAATTCTGAGTATGGGTCACCATACTTGGCTGTATGTCACGTCACTTTCACTTTCATATACATATATATGTATACACACGCACACACACACACACACACACACACACACACACACCCGCACGCACATGCACACGCACACACACACACACACACACACACACACACACACACACACACACACACACACACACACACACACACACACACACACAGTACACTTAACCTCCTTCTCTCTCTTTTTCAATATTTATACAGTGATCAAGATGTGAAATGAAGGTAGCATTCTGTCTTCCTCAAACAAAAGTGTTTATATTCTGTTCTCACATTACTTACAGTACATCATATACTGTACACATTAAAAATCCTGTTACTTCACAGCAGTTTCTATTCAGTATGGTTTCATATGTACTGTACAACAAAGTTTTATTTTTGATATGCTTCTTTATTCTTAAGGAATATTTATTGAGGCACAATGTATCTGTTTCATACAATAAAGCTTAATCTGATTTGGTTGTATCTTCTCTCTTTAACCAGTAGATGGCAAGCTTGTACTGCAAAACCTTATTCACTTCCTTTGTGTACTGTCTACATTGAGACTCTGGAGTTTCTTCAGTCTAACCTTTATTATTTCATATCACCGAGTCATGGATCAATATGTGCTAAGTGTTCTTGTGTTTTTGTTACACATCGTTACAGAGCAGCCACCAGCACTCCAGTCTCTTAACTACCATATACCATTACTGCCCTGTGAAACCACTATCCACCAGTTTCCATCTACAGTAATATTATCATCTGAGCCTTCATTTTCTTCTAGTGGATCATGAGAAGTCTCTAGACAAATTTTTGTCATAGGGAGGTGGATGGGTGCATGCCAGTGCCACTTGGGGTTACATGCAGCTGATCGCGGCTTGCATTTTGACCTTGGTAATATTATATATTGATTTAATATAGCATGCTCTTGAGGGTTAGAATAGCAGTT
The DNA here is from genome assembly GCF_018340385.1 of Cyprinus carpio. NCBI lineage: Eukaryota > Metazoa > Chordata > Actinopteri > Cypriniformes > Cyprinidae > Cyprinus > Cyprinus carpio. The sequence goes on along the minus strand of NC_056585.1, from coordinate 20,690,652 downwards.
GTGGCCTGTCAGAGCCAGAGACAAAAGGCTGGCTGGAGAATGCCTCTCCATGATGAACTGGGATGGCTGTCCAGGAATTTGCTTTATTGTAGTTCCATTCAGATCAAATGAATACTCTTGGCAGATCCCCCTCCCCCTTTTCCATCTTTAAAAGTCTCCCTCAGGTTTACCCCACCCCTGCCATACTGAGCAATCAATCAGAGATTCAAAGCTGTGAGTTTTCGTTGCTCTTTCCATTGAAACTGAGAAAGACTGCTGAAAAATGGACACATCAAAAGATAAAAGACAAGTAGCAACAGGTGGATGTTCACTGAGCTCATTTGTGGATGCAGGCAATTTTGTAGAGTACAAATGTACCACTAGGTAATATATGTATGTAGAAAGATCTTGCTCTTTTTCTCATTCATTAAATTTAAAGCATTTCTCAAAATTAAATAAAATACACAAAGGTTTATAATTAGTTAAGTGGGCAATTCAGATTTTCTTTTCAGTTATTTGGAAGTAGAGGCACTAAAAGTAACAAACCTACATTTCTTTTATAAGTAGTGGGTAGCGTCATGTAATTCTGCAAAGTTAAATTTATCTTGACATCTTGATATTTCAGCAATAACGACATTGGTTGTTTATTAGAACAAGTGATGTCCGATTCTACAAGAATTAATCTTTTGAATCAGTTTGTTTAAATGAATAGGTCAAAATGAAGTATCTTTCAAAACCTTGAATCAGATGAACCAATTGCTTCCCAAAATGTCTAATTTTTTCAAACACTTAAAATTGTGCACCCTGAGGACATCTGTTGGTTGATGCAAAAATATGTTTGATGACATGTTCTACAAAACATTGCAGGCCTTGTCATACATTGCAGGTATAGACTTAAATCAGGGTATTGCCATACTTTATTTTTTGACAGGAATGTCAGCGAGGCTGTGGGGGATAGAAGCACACTGCATTTAATGGACTGTACTGTTGTTTAATAACATACTGATAGTTCACCTGATAAAACTTATTTTCATTTGAGAGAGAGAGAGAGAGAGAGAGAGGTAAAAAAACAAAAACTCTTTAAAACATTTCTAAAAGTTTAAAGTTTAAAATTGTATGATCTAGGACTGTTATACAGTGCATGCCATTGTAACACACTGTAGTCTACAAAGTGTATCTAAAATATTACTAAATGCCATTTATTGAAGAACAAGTTTACAGTATGACTTTTATAAACAAAATGTGAAGAAAAATCTATTTAACCTAAATCAATTTTTAATCGGTTTTAATCATGTGGTGCGATTATATAGCCTATTTTGTCAAAGTAAATAAATGTTATTTTGTTTATATTTCATATAAATTTTATATACTCAAAAAGGATCCCATGCCATTTTAAAAAAGTCACATGACTATCATAAGGATGTGACCTTTGATTAGGCTGTTCTGTGTGTTTTTCATCAACGTGATTGACACATAAATAGAAGAGTCAAATAAAGCAATGAAGTATCAGATTCTAATGAAGAATAACGATTTGTCCTGTGTGCTTACCATGACATATATGAGACATATTCCACTCACATGAGCTTGGTCCAGGCAAATATCAGGCATTTACCCTGCCAAATGTGTAGTCAGCGCCGTGCATCATTCCAATAGACATGATAGGAAAATTGACAAACAACGGAAATGCCAGCATAGGTAAATATTGCTGCGCAAATATAGCCTGGAAGAGAAAAAATGTCAAAGGGGCTGAGTTGCCTTCCTCAATATTTAGATGGGGATCAAAAGATTTCTCCCTTAATTATTATATTTAATGTGTGTGAGGGTGTTCAAATGTGTGTGCGGGTGCACCTGTGTGTCTGAATGTGTGACACTGCAAGGTGGCGGTGCAGTAGTTCCTAGTGCCAAATAACTTTGGTCACAAAGCAGATCTTCCAGTGGTTATTAAAATTATTAAGTTCTTGTATAGCCAATATATTATTTCTATAATTTCAACTGATAGCCTTGAGGATGAAGAACCTTCCTTGACAAAATTGTGTCAGCAGTGTACAGCAGTCTGTACAGAAAACTCTTCCATTTTAACCAAACTGTCATGGGTAGTTAGACACATTTCTACCCAGGTGGCCTAGGTGCTGAAAAATATTTGACAAACTGGTCAGACCATGTAAGATCTGGGCCATAATCTAAAAAAAGTGTGAGTGTGAATGACATTACGCAAATTGAGGGACAATTCACATGATTAATTTGATCTGAATGTAGAAAAATGCATTTGTAATGTCTTTGAAATGTAGATGTATTTATGTCAGTTTACTTAGTTATTGCAGTGATTTATGTGCACAGGTAAATCAAGATTTGTCAATACAGACTTTGCCAGTTGGTATTCCTCTCATGTGGAAACTGAACAAATAAAATGTCATTGTGTGTATGAACAACTGAGTCAAGATTCATTATATATATGACTGTCTTGTCTAATGTCTAATGTTCGTTTGAAGTTGTTTCTGTGGTGCTGAGGCAAACAATTCCGTTTTAGTTGTCTGTATTCTTTGGCATTACTTTGCTTTGAGAGGTGTGCTTCTTTTAGGTCTCCAATTTAGAGCTCAAAGAGTTTGGCGGAGAACATGAACAAACACAACCTCTGGATTGTCTTAATTGATGGTACACTCAAGCTTCAGTGGAAATGATAACGTTGAAACAAGTACCTGAGACAGAGAGACAGACAGCACACATACAAAGAGAGAGAGAGAGAGTTCAGAGAAAAAGACAGTGGCCTAGTTCAGAATGAACACAAAGCCCAAACTGCCATGGAAGAATGCGTCCCTAAGTCGGGGAAAGACCACCCTGGTAGAGGCCCTGTTTTAGCAGTAAATCTGGGCCATTAGTGTTAATGCCAGCCAATGCCTCAGACATCCCCAGCCTAAAGCTCAACACAGCAAACCCAGATCCAGTGACACAGTCCTGGCTGCTCTAGCAAGGGAAACCCCTTATCAAATGTGCCTGGAAGGGTTAGGAGAGGGCAGCAATACTGAAGTTGCACACCTGCACTGCAGCGGATCTCCTCGTCTGAAGCTGGTTGACATTGGATTAGCATAGCCTGTTGGGAATTTTAAAGGAAGTAAATTATAATTATTTGGCTAGTGAAATGACTGCGTACATATCTACTTCATTAAGTAAAATGATCCTTTCATTCCAGTAGGATTATAGTTTATATGAAAAAAGCAGTGTTGGGGAAGCTATTTAGACACTATAATGGTAAACCTTTACAATAAGCTTAAATTTGTTAATTTAAGCTTATTAGAATGATTTCTGAAGACAGCTGAAAACTATTTTGAAAACAGTTGTCAGCCTTCTAAAAATACTGTTATAAAAACTCTCCAGTTTTACCAAGTTACTCCCCAACACTGTAGAAAAAAAAAAAAAGATTTGAGACAATGCTAAGGTTTGTTTGTTATGACGGATTGCTAATTCTCATGTACAAGGTTTGAGGTCATGTTGTGTAATAGCAGTGAAGTGACACAAAAAACACCCACACACACCACCAAAATGGATGGTTAGCATGTGTCTGAGGAGCAATTACGCAATTGCAGTGTTAAGAAACACTGTCAGTCTTGTAAATGGGAGGACGGGCCTCAGCACCCATGATTCTCTTCATGTTTTGACTGCAATGACACAAACTCTTGCCTAACAAAATGTACATATTTAAATAAATATGTTTGTTGCATCATACCCAGACGTGTTACACAAAAAGACATGGGTGTGGAGGCATAAATAAAACAGAAATTAGCAACACCACTCTCTGTCTACCTCCCACACAACAGAGATACAGACGGCACAAGAGACATTTAGAATATGTGCTGTCTGTTACTTTCAGCTAAGCCTGGCCTTAGGTTCAATAGCTCACTGGCTTAAATCTTACACCATATGCTGCTTTGAGATTTCCAATAGATTTGTCATTTTATCTGTTGATCTACACATCCACGGTATGAAGATCCACCCCCCCCCCCCCAACCCATTTCATTGTAGTATACAGCAGCAGAGGTGACATAAGATAATGGTTTTTAATGGAAGGTCAACTCATGTTTGAATGAAGGTGCACATTGTTACTTTGGCTAAACCCTAAGAAGAGCATTTATTGAATATGAACATTTGCTTATGGGGGAAGAATGTGTGTGTTTGAGTCTCATACTGGAAGTGCCTTCAGAGGCTTTATCTATTTAGCAAATATCGAACGTTTCCCCCCCTCAGGTGGTCGGAAACCTTTCCCGTGCGTGCTTGCTTACACTTTAAAATCCCTAGGAGCAAATTTAAGCAGCAGCAGATTTGCTTAATATCAACTCTGCCACAAAACACACACCCGTGAAATGTCACCATGGTCCCCAGGTACAAAGTCAAAATATAAAAACGTCAAACAAGCAGGGTGCGAGGCATGTTTAAGTTCAGAAAGTGGGCCTACAAGTCCCCTCGGCTGATTATCAGCGCACACAGAGCTTATCTCACGAGGGGACTAATAACTACGAAAGGACGACATAAAAGAAGAAACAAACAACCTCCTGTTTTAATTGACAATATTTGAGGTTAAGGTAATTGGGGTGGACCTAGTGTGCACAGCATCAGTAATGAGACACTAAAGGGAGACCTCCTCCAATGGCTGCTAATAAAGAAGCCATAGATAATCTTTTAAACAAACATTCATACTCAACTAACAAGGCTACTTGCTGTCACATCATACATTATGTATATTTTTCCACATCACTTTTGACTTTCGGTGTGCTCTTGAGTTGGGTTCATATCCAAACACATCTCTTTCTCTTCCTTTCTTGGATAACTTTAATTAGCAGGGGTCTCAGATAGCGCCTCTCACAAGGGGAGATGGGCTAAATTCTGAAAACAAACAGAGCCACACTGGCTTCCCGTTCTGTGTCTTTTCATCTCCTCCTGGCTGGCCTGGGCAGCCAGTGGCACAGAGCAGCAGAAGGGGGCCACACATGGTGTAAGTAAACACTCATAATTGCATTAGATCCCCCCTTGTGAATATGTAATGCCTCCTCAATACCAGAGTGCTAGGGGACAGATCCTTCACTGTTTTCCTAGTACAAAGACCTTCTTCTTGCATGAGAACTTTGCCACGCAAATTTGCAAAGAAAATCAGAAATTTAAATGGCCAATTCAGATGGGGTGTGGATTATTTTAGCTTTCACTTAAAAAGGTGTTTAAAGGGATAGTTCACCTAAAAATTACAATTATGTCATCATTTACTCACCCTAATTTTGTTCCAAACCTGTATGACTTTTACAAAACACAAAAGATATATATATAAGGTAAGAATTTTTATTTGGGGGTGAACTATCCCTTTAAGGCTACATTTTACCATTACCGTTACTTTACATTACCGTTCAAAAGTTTAGGGTTAAGAAATATTTTCAAACTGTTTTTGAAAGACAACTCTGCATTTATCTGACCAAAAACACCATAATATTTTGAAATATTATTACAATAAATAAAAATAAAAAATGTTTTCTATTTTAATATATTTTAAAATGTAATTTATTCCTGTGATGCAAAGCTGAATTTTCAGTGTCACATGATCCTTCAGATATCATTTAATTGAAATATAAATCTTCTTTTTTTTAAAGAATGTCACTTTTGATCAGTTTAATGCATCATGGCTGAATAAAAGTATTAAATAAAATAAAAATCATTAACAACTTCAATAATTAAAATTTGAATACAATTTATTTCATATTAAAAAAAATACAAATGAGAAATAATTAGGCTAATATTTGAATAAAATTTAATAAAAATAAATAAAAATAAATAAAAATACATTGTACTGACCCCAAACTTTTGAACGGTAGAGTATATGAAAGGAAGCATTTTTATTTATTGATTTATTTTATTTTTTTAAAAAGGAAACTAATCTTTATAATTCAAATTTACAATGAATCAGACCTAAAATATACAAAATGTAGGCTCTATGCAAAGGCGTAGATGCAGTTTTGTGAGTAAGATCTGAGAAACACTAAGTCAACACCAATCCAATGCGGAGAGGCCTCATCACAACAGAACACTGATGAGGGTATGAAAAGCATGGGCTGTATTGTTTGTGCAAGGGTGGTTTAATTTGTGAGATGCTTAGGTTTGTGTCAGAAAAGATAAACATGCCCCATATCCTCTGTGATAGGAGCTTTATTGGGTACTCTGGAGCTCAGAGTGGAAAGCCGAGCTTATGTATGTGCCTTTAGGAAAAGCTCAAAACCAGCATGCATGACACTAAAAACATGAATTTCCATTGATTTGGAGACCCCTACGTCTTTTAAGGTCTTTGTTCAAACTGATAAGAAGTGTTATCAACATAAGCTAGATTCAGGTATTTTCAAAACAAAGTTGATTCTCTAGTAACAAGCTAGTTTTTTAATGAATAGCTGTTTAGTGTGACCAAATATTACCATGAAATTTAAAATTCATAGTATCATGATCAATCAGTGAATACAATGCTTTGAGGTGCCTTTCTCTTGCTGGAGCCGTGTGATTGAGTGCCCCACCCATCCTGTGTGGAGCTCAGGAGGATTTGTGTTTTAATCCAGCCATGTTGGCCTTCAGGGTAACTCCCACCCAGCATTGCCCGCACATCTGCCCCAACAGGCTCAGAGCTCACCTGGCGAGACCCAGCCTCAAACACATGGAAGAGGCCTTATGTCAATCACAAAGATCTGGGACGAGGTCAGAGTTGCATATCTGGGAAGATGGTTTTCACAAGTTGATGTGTGGTTATGATTGCTGTGAATGTTTACCTTGAGGCCTGTTGAGTCGGCAGAGGCTGAAACCTGTGCCAAACTGTTCCTCTGTGTTGGTTAGAAACTGTACATCCGTTACTGTGGCAACACTGAAGAACTACAGCCTCGTTGGAACATAGCATTAAGTTGACTGCGTGTGGGCAGCCAGTGGCTTGGCTCACAGCCTTAAAGCCACCCACAGAGAGGTCTGCTTAATTGCTGTTGCACTGGGTGTTAATTATCTGAGTCACTGGTAAAAAAAAAAAAAAAAAAAAACCTCTAACAGAGATGTTTAAAATATTGCAACTGATTACTAGGATTATCCTTTGAATAAGAATGAGGGGAGAAAAAAGCCTGATACTTTTTTTTAAGACATTAATATTATTATTCAGTAAGGACACATTAAACTGATCAAAGTGATAAAGTGAAGACATTTATGATGTTATATTTAATATAAATTCTGTTTTTTGAACTTTCTATTAATCAAAGATTCTTGAAAAAAAAAAAAAAATTACAAATATCATTATTTCCACAAAAATAAATTTACAGATCTTAAAATATAATAAAAAAAAAAAAAAATTTATCTTAAACAAAAAAACAAAATAAATTATAACTATATTTGAAGGATCATGTGACACTGAAGTAATGATGTTGAAAATTCAGCTCTGCCATCACAGGAATAAATTATATTTTAAAACAGAAAAAAAAAAAAAAAAAAAAAAAAAAAATATATATATATATATATATATATATATATATATATTAATACAAGTATTACTGTTTTTATTGTATTTTTGATCAGTATTTTTTACATTATTATTAATATAATTATTTTATAAATACAGCTTTGAAAAGCATAAGAGGCTTCATATCACATATCACAATATGCAATAATATAATGCATAATTTTAAGTTCAAATCTTACATGCCTTATAGCATCTTCGCACACAATATAAAAAAAATGAATATTTTGCCATTTAGCTTTTCATTAATTCCAACTAATTCCATATTTTTGAAATGTTTATATATATATTCTGTTCTGCCTCTTTGAACTTCTGTTATTCTTTCTTACATATCATAGTACTATCTGCACTTAAAATGCAGATAGACTTAAACCTTCACACTCAATGGTTTTCAGTATACTTTTTCAATCTTATTTACACTTGAATGCAGTAAAGTTTTCTGCGTATATATATTCCTCATTCAAAACTACAGGTGGAATATAATTAACTGATATATTCCGTACACATGATCTACAAGTTAAAGATCTTAAAACCATCCTAAATGAAACACATTTCCTTTTGTCTAGTATATGATAGGTGTTCATCCATTTCTTTACACCACAAGGAGGAGCTAATGTGCAGAAAATCAAAAAAGCAGCCTTTAGAAAGGCCAGTCCCATAGAATAATGATGAAAATGCTGCCTGTGGGATTGAAAGGAAGAAAAACGAAAGAAAACCAATAAGAGAATGCTGCACTTGAAAATATATGTTACACTATAGTGGTGGACATATACAAAAAGTGAGTGCATTTGAGCACTGTGAAGGATTCAATTTTTCAGAGCTTAGTCCCTCGGAAATCACAGATGGAAAAAAAAAAAAAAAAAAAAATATATATATATATATATATATATATATATATATATATATATATATATATATATATATATATATATATATATATATTTTTTTTTTTTTTTTTTTTTTTTTCTTATGGGCATATGTGTGCGCATGTGTGAAAACTGAAATATGGTGTGTCATTATTTTACTCTGATTCAGTTCCAACTTTTGACAGTATAATGATGTCAGCCAAACTACACAGATGGAGTGTAGCACACAAACAATGGGGAAAGTAAATGTCAAACTCTAAAGAGTGAGAAATCAGACTGCTTGACTTTTACAGTAATCTCACAACTGCCTGTTCTCCCCGTCTGCATGTATAACCCGAGTGCAGTGTTCGGCGGAGGAGTGTCAAAGAGGTCATTTATCATGTTTGAGCAGTCCAGTATTAATGCTTTGAAATTCTGCCACAGCACAGTGAGTTACACGCTCTGTGAATTATATCTTCATGCTAGAAGTAAAGATATGCTTAAAAATCTTCATCCTGGAAAAAATATTATAAACTTTTATGACACCCAGGCGTGGGTTCAATGAAACCACGATAAATCTCCCATCATTCTGAACCAAAAAACAGCACCATGCCTTCACCAGATGACTCCATCAGGGTTATGTGTGCGTACAGACGAATCCCTGGGTAATAAACACAAGGCCTAAAAGCTAGAAATCTGAGGTTTCTTTTCTTTCCTTTTCTGTTTTAGATTTTGTATTTCCTTTTTTTCACCTGTAGAGGAAGTAAAGGACCAAAGATTCACTTTCAGGCCAGAAAAGTCCTTTGTTGCTGGAATCAATAAGCACACTATGAGTAAAATATAGTTTCAAAGGACTGCAGCTGTAAATAATCACACTGAATTTACTGACTGGTTTCTAATAAAATCTCTGGATGATTAAAACTGTGATTTAAAGCATGACAGACTGACAATTTAATCAAAATGCAGTTAAGGTTTCTTAAATCCGATGTCTAGCCAGTCAAAATTTATGAAATACTGCAGACAACATTAGATTGTTGACAGACTATGTCCTGTTTAGCCAACAAAAGTAATAAAGTGTCCTTTAATCTGTGCTACTCCTGCTTCTCTCAGTCGATAATGGAAGGCTGGCGGATTGACTTCAGCATGAAAAATGCTAAGTAAAGAGACAAGTCTCAGGTTTATGTGGTGAACCAATTAATTAGGAAGAGGAGATGTATGAATCAAAGAAGGGAGGAGTCTTGTATCTTTCTTGACCATTCTAGGTTAACAATGAGAGGTTATTTTAAAGACCATGAAGAAGTCAGATTGTGACGTCGGAGGAAAATGACCTTTCTGTCACACACTCTTGGCCTCCCCCCATGCTTTAGCATGCCACAAAGGCTAACAAATCTTCCTTTGATGCTGGGTGAGTAAGGACACATGCCGCAGATGTTTGAACACAGGGAATGTTGATGCATATTATAACTGACATGCGATACGAAACATGCATACTGATGCATAGGATCATATCCAACAATGCAATGTGACTTGGGACTCCTCATGTTGTCAGTTTGTTAACGTGATGGCCCTTTAGATGTGCACTCAGAACATCGCCTCATTGAAGAAAAACCAAGGGCTTTAGCTCCGGTAACAGTTCCCCTATGTCAGATTACAATGCTCTGAGTCCAGATCCAAGGTTTATCATTTGCAAATAACTGTGAAATTGCTTGGCACAAAGTCCTTTCACTCAATAAGCTTTAAATAAGATGTCAAGTGCGGCTTCGGTTGGTGGCTAGCTAGCTGGTTGGCAGGGCCAGCTGAATTTGAACAGGGATTCCACCGAGGTCTGCTGGCTGGAGACTCTAAACACTCAAAATGGATTAGCCTGGACCCTCGGACCCACTAATGTATTCTGGCCACGAACCTTTTCAACTCCTCTGCCTCACAATGGATATAAGACGGTGGAGCAGTTATATCGGTTTGGTGGAATCTGAACAATATTTTCATTGGCATTTTAAAAAAGCACAGCTTTGTTTTGGTGTTCATACCTGTTTAGGGCTAGCTGGGAGCTGTGCTTCTGCCAGTGGAATCTCAACAGGCTGTTTTCCAAGAAAACCAAAAGTCCAAATAACAGTTACATAACCACATGTCTAGTATTTACAGGAAATGTTTAGAGCTGTTACATTTCATTCATAAATTTAAAACCCCAAATAAATCATCATAATATAATATTAAGTCAGTCACATTTTAGAATGAGACATTTTTAATTTCACCTTTTTATTTTTTTATTTAACAATATATATTTTACAAATGTTTTTAATATTTATAATAATTTATAGTGATTTATTTGTCATGTTAATTTAGCTATTTTACACATTTAACAATACATGCACATTTTTATATTATCAAAATTTGGAAATATTAACATTTATGAGAAATATAAAACTGATTAAATATCAATTTATATGTTATTTATAAAGTTCTGAGTGGAAGGATTTTGAGAATATAATGAGATCACAGGGTAGCAAAGCAAACTATTATCAAATGCACTGAATCACCTTAAATTTTTATTATTTATTTATTTATTTTGCAAAAATGTTAATATTTTACATAATTTGAAAAGCCGATCATGAAATTCCACTGAAATGTAGCTACATTCACTCATTCATATTCAGTTTCTCTCTCACACACACACACTCTACCCTAAACAAAATACATAGCACAGAGGATAATCAGTGATCCCTGGTAAGCCACATTCAATCACTCCTAAACGGGTCTTGCTTCCTAGCAAAGGAATCAGAGAAAACCTTTAAGTCGCCAACTAATTCTTGTTTCAGTTGTCTGGCATAAAAAAAAAAAAAAAAAAAGAAAGAAGAAGAAAAAAGAAAAAAAAAACTCTCCTGTGTTACAAATTAATACCAGACTGGATCATGCTGAGAGGCCAGAGTGGAATCAGTCTTCAACACAGACACCAGACCTGAGCTTTTGCTCTTCATTTTGTTCCACCCATTCTCTGCTTCTTTCACTCTTTTGTGCTTTGCCAAGTCCTACACCAGCCAGAAGCAAACCTTTCGCACACACACACACCCACCCACCTCCTCAAGTCAGGTTACCACACGCACTCGAAGAAAGGAGATGTGGAAAATTACATTTCCTTGAACCACCAAGCCCCCCTGCATATATATATATATATATATATATATATATATATATATATATATATATATATATATATATATTATATATATAGCTATATATATATATATATATATATATACATATACACACACACTCACACACACACACAAACACACAGACTGCCACACATGACCCCCAATCTCTAATCCAATCAATGAGGCCTTAGCTGTCTAATAAAGTGCTGCTCTCATGGTGGAACTTTATCCCTGCAGCTGTGCCGGCCCGTTCTCCGGCCAGACCAGGCTCTCCCTCTTTCCTCTGATCACACATTTCAATATGAATGGAGCCAATAAGGGGGTGGATTAGGGGCTGGTTACTCCTTAAACCCCGGGCCGGCTTTGATGCCCCTGCCGGGTTTGGCCGCCCAGGCCTCCAGTCAAACGGGCAGCCGGCTCTGCCACCTGGCTCAGCCTGCTTGTTCTGTTTGCTCATATGCGCTGATTAAACATGGCATGGCTTGCGAGGCTGCACCGGGCACCAGATGGCGCCGTGGTATCTTTGCCCGAATGAGCAGGTGGAGGCGGGGGCAGGCAGTGCTGGCTGACACTGGCACACATGGTGCAGGCACAGACCTCTGCCAACCTAAGAATGGCAGGGAGAAAAGCAAACATTCCTGTCCCATAGTAAACTACTGTTCATGCACATACACATACACACAAACAGGGGTGTCTTTACTCCCCCGTTCCCACAACATCTGATTCCTAACTCCTTCCATCCTCTTATGGCTCTGTGTTCTTTGTGTGTGACAGAGCTATTGCTGATTAATATTTGTTTTACGTCTTTTGGGACGGAACGGGACCCAGCTGATCCTGGGAGACGTCCTAATCCCCACAAGATCCGTGCCAACAGGGGGTGAAAATGTCTGTAATGAGGCAGGCAGGGCAAACAAGTTTTAGAGCTTAAAAGTGGCGAGTAAATGAGAAAGTAAAGTTAGGCTAACTTGCTGAAAATTTTTCCACAAATGTTTGGGATTTGAATATGAAACTTCAAGAGTTTTGGTTCTCGGATTCTAGTCTTTCATTCTAATATTATTAGGGGATATTAAATTTGACAAATGCTCTCTCTCGCTCTCTCTCTCACACACACACATTGTGGCATTATAAACTGAGATGGATATGACAGGTGTAGTTTGGGTATATGGGAAATAAAAACAAAGGTTGTGCTGTGTAATGTTTCAAAGGTTGTAAAAACACAGCTGTTTTAAGCCACACAAACTTGGTCGTGGTCTATGGTTTATCCACCAAGGAAAGGTGTAGCAACAACACAATATAAATTGTTGGACAATTATTATATTGACATCCTATCAACAAAAGTCTCAATCGAATAATTGTTTAAATAAACAGTGCCATAATGAAATCAACCTTCTTAATCCTTTGAGAAACTTGAGAAACTAAGTTATTTTCCAACTAAATACCAGCATAAACCGACAACTTGATAATACAACTGACACAATATAATTTTTTAATATATACATTTAGTTTAACATTAATTATATTAAACATTAAACTTTTTGCATATTAAAAGTCTTTTTTTTCAGATTTTTAAAATACATTTTAAATGTATACAATTATTTTTATATACATGTTTTTCATTTAAAAATATGTAAATATAAAAAGTTTAATAACTGCATTCACTTAAGGAGGCATGTGTGCTATATGGTCACTGTGCTGTTGAATGAAGACAATAGATAGCAATGAATTATGGATCTGGTGTGACTTAGTTTGGGTCCAAAAGGCATTGCACATGTGTTGATTCTAGCAGTACATAGTAGTAGGTATATTCACAGCAGTCTAAAAATTATGATTAATATTTTTTTCTGCTTGTAATTCTGAAAAAAAAAAAGTGGTTTGCAGTATTTTATTTTTGCAGTATTATTTGCAGGAAATATTATATTTACATTTACATGTAAATATATATTATTTTGCGATTGAAAATCTGGATTCAGTCAGCTAAGTTTCACAAATATAATTATTATGCTTTTCCTTTGTGTACTGTAAATGCAATACATGACCTTAATATAATTTATGCACTTTAAGAGTACACAAAGCCATTTGTATTAATATGACACTGTTTGGATCATATCATAAAAACCCTGCTATTTCACACACATTTGTAAATCCAGAATGATATCTTCACTGAGGTGTGCTGCTGATATCTTTGGCTTTTAATGTGCTTATTTATATTTATGGCTGACTTCTCTTGACCCTACAAAACAAACCTGATGTCAAGAATGACCTGGCTTATCCAATGTGTGACTACAAGTCTAATGTGTGCCTGACACGGAAGGCAGTCTGTGTGGGAGTGGGCCAAATGTTGGAAGCAGTTTTAGCTCTCTATAAAGTTGTCTAATGAACGGCGCCAAACATCAGGACAGCCACACAAATTACTCTCACTGCCAAATCCCTTCACAGTTCAGCTTATTTTGTGCTTGTGCTCTTCACTGATTTGCTTTACATGTTTTATATATATATATATATATATATATATATACACACACATTTTTTTCCCCACTGCTGCCACAAAATGTCATTCATGTAATGAAGATATTTAATATAAATTATAAAAAGTATGTGTGTATATCTATATATATATATATATATATATATATATATATATATATATATAGTATATATATATATATACTATTATAGTTTATATGTATATATAATATTTTGTATAAATATAGTGGTATATATGTATATGTTCCTATTAGATAGATTGATGCTGACACCAAAACCAAAATTGCTTTTAATTACTTTCAAATATAGTAATATATAAAAGGACAATAAAATCATCAAATATTATCAGTTGGCCATAATACACAGCACTGAGGCATATCTTTTTAACATAATCGCATATGACAGGTCCTTTTATTCCTAGATCTTATATATATATATATATATATATATATATATACACATTTTTTTCCCCACTGCTGCCACAAAATGTCATTCATGTAATTGAAGATATTTAATATAAATTATAAAAAGTATGTGTGTATATATATATATATATATATATATATATATATATATAGTTTATATGTATATATAATATTTTGTATAAATATAGTGTATATATGTATATGTTCCTATTAGATAGATTGATGCTGACACCAAAACCAAAATGCTTTTAATTACTTTCAAATATAGTAATATATAAAAGGACAATAAAATCATCAAATATTATCAGTTGGCCATAATACACAGCACTGAGGCATATCTTTTTAACATAATCGCATATGACAGGTCCTTTTATTCCTAGATCTTTATATGATCTGCCATATCTCATACATTCATAGAGGGTTTTACATTTTGTATTGGCCTATTCCCTTCTTCACTCCATTTGTGTTGTGATAAGAACAACTTCCTGGATTAGAGAGGTAGCTGTGATGTCTCTCCAGAGAGCCTGTTTGTTTGGGTAAGACAGCTAGTTCATTACAACTCAGGATGGGGGAGGATGGGAAAGCAACCTGTCTCCCAGCAGGACCCAAGCCAACACTTGCATCAGATATCTGGCTCTTTATAGGATCATTAGGATGCTGTTACCTTAATTATGACATTATTTCAGCTGATTTGACATTTGGTTTGCTGATCTTCAGGTTACTGAGCATAAGAGAGAAAATGTGTATAACAGTAAATAACATTAAACATTACAGGAAATAAATGTTATTTCAATGTTATTTCACATAATTGTACCTGATTTTAGTTTTATAACAATTAGATCAGAGAGACATTAGATAAACACTTTTTATTGTGTCTTTCGTTTAAAAACAAATATGTTAAAACCACTGTCCCAAGACAACTCAAACCTTAAATAAAATAAAAATATACGAGAGAGAGAGAGAGAGAGAGAGAGAGAGAGAGAGAGAGAGAGAGAGAGAAAGAGAGAGAGAGAGATACAAGCATAAACATACATTTACTATTTTTTTTGTAAAAAATAAAAAATAAAAAAAAATCCTAAAACAAGAAATAAACAAAAAACCCAAATAAAATTTAAAATCAAATTACAAATATAATATTATTATTTTACCTTACACCTTACAGTCAAGAATCAGTTTGGTTTGATCATTAAAAAATATGAATGACAAACAAACAAAGAAACAAATAAATAATCATATTATTACAGGTAAATCCTTTAACTTAATGATACGTTGGCAACATTTAGGGAATTCATTAATGTTTAAATTATTCTACGCAATGTGAAATGTCTTCACCACATTCCTCATACTATTCCTCACTTCCAATCATGTAGGATTACTTTTAGGTCAAAATCATGCAACCACATAATGAACTGTATTTTAACATTCTACATACACCAACATAGACCGGGGAAGACAGATAAAGGAGGAAACTGAGTAAGGGTGAGGGTTTCATCTTTGCTCTGAATGCCGCTTAATCCTTTAAATGCTTGCTATCAGCAAAGAAATTAGAAATCATCCTTTGACAACTCTACAGATGATTGTGCTCATGTTTGACAGAGTATGACTTGAAGTAGTTTTTCGATGAAAATGTGTAAAACATGTAAAGGTTATCAGCAAAAAGATACTTTGATGGAAGCAAGAACCACAGATAAAACTCAGGGTGGTGAGGTGAGGAGGTGCTATGAAAGAAAGTAACTACATTACATACAGTACTATACAGTCTGCTATAGCATACCGTATTTTGTCACTTTAGCAGTTAAAGGGAATCAAAATAATGCTGTTTGAGCCCCCTTAATCTACTGCCACATGCATGAACTCTCATCAGAGTTGAGAAAGAGAGAGAAACATGCTTTGTCCTTTGACTCCTTATAAATGATACAAGACAAAAAAAGAAAGCACCTTGAAATCTGTTGCTCAAGACAATAAGGACAGCCAATCAATCCACAGTCCTTCCTCCAATGTGGCCAATCAGAGACAGGCCCCAGAGGTCACCTGGCTCAACAGGCTAATCCTAAATTTGGCGTGTAGATTAGTGTTCTCAGCCTCACCGCCACTCACACCCAAGCCTGTTAAATCCCGAGGTAAACTCAGGAGCTGCCATAAGTGGGTAGTGTAGCCATGCAGAGTGGATTTAGCAAAATGGGATAATATTTGTTAGCGTCTTGCCAAAGGTGATTAAGGGATGGGATAAACAGTAATGGGAGTGATTAGCTCTTTTCAGCCACTTTTGTGAAGAGCTTGAGGATCTGCAGATGAGTTTGTAAAGCCTCGATCATATATTGGATGGAAAAGATCCACTGTGACATACCTTGTGGTGCCAGTTTAAATAAGTTACCACATAAAGACAGCGAGAAAGGTAGAAGTGCAATTTTCAACAGGATATATTGCTCCTCAACAATCTAATTAAATCGTACACCACTTTTGAAAAATACTGGCAAATGTGTGATTGGGATAATTTTGATTAGACAGTCAAAAGCATTTAACAGTTTATTCTGGTCCTCAGATTGGCTGTTCCATGAGCATGAGGAACTTTTCACTGTTATCACTCTCCTTGATTGTGCATTCATGACAGACTGTCAGTCTGTGGACTAGTTGTGGGATATTTAGTGACTCTTTCTTATTCATGTAGGTAACATTAATGATTTTTATAAGTGAGTCATTGAATCATTCATTAAAAATTGATTTGTTTAAAAATGTGACCAAACACTTAATGAGTGAGCTACTGAATCACTTAGTCAACCGATTCCTTCAAAACACTGACTCATTTAAACAGGGTTGAGTCACTGAATCATTCATTCAATTAATACATTCAATCAAAAAATTTGCATTTCACATAAGCATTTCTGACCTAAAACATTAGTAATCCTTCAACTTAATGATTGTGAAATTATTTGACAACATGGAAGGAATTAATGTCCAAATTATGTGAAATGTCTGTACCATATTCCTCACTTTCAATCATGTAGGACTTTTGGTGACTCTTTACGCAGGTTATCTTGTTGCACCAGTAGCCGGCATCCTGAGAAAGTGTTTGTGAATGAGTCATTGAATCATTCATTCAACCAATTCGTTGAAAAACATTAATGATTTGAACAACCGTTCTGCTGTGGTTGTCTTTAGTGGGACGAAAATAAATAGTGCATCTTCAATGTTCGTTGCTCAGCTTTAATGTCTTGTTCATTAGGCTGTCTGATATATCATTGCTTAATTTTTATGGAGGATCGCAATATATCACTGGAGGTGAAAGTATTAACCTTTTTTGGTACAGGCCGGCAAGAGAGAGACAGAGGAATGAGAGAGAGACAAAGTAAGCTTTAGTTCTGTCTGGATCTCATTACTAGCCTCAGCCCCGCAGGGAGAAATGAATGAAAGTAATGAAAAATAACAATAATAATAACAAAGATTATCTGCATCATCATGCTTATCAAAACAGAAGTAATGGAGTTTTGCTGGGTTTGCGGGCAGAAACAAACACGATCAGCTTCAGTCTGTAAGAACACTATAGATAGAAAGACAGAGGGGCTTGCTTTTCCTTCTCTTTTGGTGATGTGTGGAGGAGGGGAAAGGGATCTTTGTTATTCCAGCAAAGTTCATGCCCGAGTCAAACTTGGGCCAGTGGGCCGGTCGCATGCTACAGTCATGAGTGGCAAATCTGAGGGAAAGGGGCAGGTTACAGAAAGGTGAGGAGCACTGAAGAAGATAAGAAGGCATGTTTGGGAGATATGAAGGGAGGAATGATCTGTGGTGTTTGGCCATTACAGACCCCTGCAGACTCAAAAGCAGCTTGAGGGTCATGACTTGAGGAATGCTGGGAGGGGAAAATGATCTGACAGGAAGGTGACCTTATGCTACCCTGACAAGTGTCAGCTGTCCCAGAGTGAAAAACCATATGATCAAAATATCTTTCTGTGTGCATACAATTGCAAAAAAGAAATCCAAAAAATCAGGTTTCAATCATGAATGTAATGAATTCTTAATTTACATTTACACTGCAATTAAAAAGGTTTTGACTCTTATGTCACCATGGCTGCATTTATCTGATCAAAAATACAGTAAAGGAGTAATATTGTGAAGTATTACTACAATTTAAAATATTATGTAATCTATGTAATTCCATTAGAAAATTAGAAAGTTCAAAAGCATTTAGTTGATTCATCATAAATATATTAACTGTCACTTTATAAAAATAAAACACACTCTCACAAAAAAAAAATAAAAATCTCTCCACAAAAAAAAAAAAAAAAAACAAAAAACACAACACCATAGACGTATTGTGTTGAATTCCATATTATAATATTTTATTCCACTTATGCTGATCAGCCCCTGATCAACCTCAAATATCCTATATTTGATTAAAACCTTGATTCAAGTCTGTCTCAAAGACCAATATCAGAAAACTGGAAAGGTGGATGAAGAGAATAGATATATGAGATAAAGAGGGAGTTTGTCACACCCCTCTCTGAATTTGCTCCTAGCACTTTATCAAATTTCCCCTCTGACTGGACAACATTACATATTACTGTCTGTATCTCACTGGGAAGTTATGTGAGTAACTTGAGAAACCGTTATATGTACTGTATGTGTGTGTGTTTCATAGGGACAAATGTGAAAGAGCAGAAGCAGACGGCACAGACTGTAGCAGGAAGCAGCAGGGTCAGCTTCAGTGTTTTGACAGCACATCTGGACACAGACACAGAGACAGCAATGTGTGTGTGGACAGAGAAACAGGAGAAGTTTGGTGGAATTGCTCAAACATTGATATTAGTTTATGTCCATGCAGGACAAGACATTCTTTTAAAACATCCTCAACCAGAGAGGATTACGTATACAGAAATATTACTCACATTGTCTTAATGTATGCAACTCCAGCAACTACCACTTTTGACTCCATCAACCCTTTTTTTAATCTCTGTTAAAAAAGATAAATAATAAAATGATATAATAATAATAATAATAATAATAATAATAATAATAATAATAATAATAAAGAATTACAGCAGGTATTAAGAAAATGGGACATGGAAAAACGTTATCTATAAAAATAAAATTAAACTGAATAATTGTAAATAAATGAAAAATAATGGTTTGTCTAATAGAAATAGATAAATTACAAAAATTAAAAAAAAAAAAACAAAAAACAATCATAATATAATATAATATATTATATTATATTATATTATAATATTATATTATATTATATTATATTATATTATATTATATTATATTATATTATATATTATATTATATTGGGGGAGTCGTGGCCTAATGGTTAGAGAGTCGGACTCCCAATCGAAAGGTTGTGAGTTCGAGTCCCGGGCCGGCAGGAATTGTGGGTGGGGGGAGTGCATGTACAGTTCTCTTCCACCTTCAATACCACGACTTAGGTGCCCTTGAGCAAGGCATCGAACCCCCAATTCTGCTCCCCGGGCGCCCGCAGCATAAAATGGCTGCCCACTGCTCCCGGGTGTGTGTTTCACAGTGTGTGTGTGTGTGTTCACTGCTCTGTTGTGTGTGCACTTCGGATGGGTTAAATGCAGAGCACTAATTCTGAGTATGGGTCACCATACTTGGCTGAATGTCACGTCACTTATATTAATTCTCTCATTATGCATTAGCATACTTTGCTATAGATTACATGTATCTGATGATATAAACCCCATTTATCATTCCAAATTAATTATGTCTGGATTAATTCTGAAAATGAACTAGCAGTAAATTGTCATACAATTCAATCTTTTTAAATCTTAATATTCAGAGCACAGCACTGGCTCATTGTAAATTATGAGAGCAGATTTGCTACGCCAATGCATATTCATATGTTTAACATACAGACATGCATCCTTAATGATCCAGCCTCCTGCAGAATGCAGTCAACTCATTGTTATTGTGTGCCGTGCATTTCACAATAACCCAACAATTCTAATTAAGTGATCAAGATCTGTGCCCTGAGGAGAAAGATGATGTGAAATGATTATTAGTGTTGTTGTTGTTATTGATATAATTGTTCCATGAAAACTTACAGACACAAACCTATTTGCTATTCAGGTTTAAACAACAGTTAAAATGAGAGGATTTAAAGGATTCCAAAGAGTTAATTTAAGAGAAAATCTAATTTTTATAAAGAAGCAAAGCAAAAAAAAAAAAAAAAAAAAAAAAAAAAAAATAATAATAATAATAATAATAATAATAATAATAAAATAAAAATAAAATAATAATAATAAAGTAAAAACATTTTATAAACGGCAAAATAAAACAGGCAGAACATTTAATGAATTAATAATATAAGCTAACACTATAAATAATTACAGTCAAGTACAACCTCTATGAGGAGATCCATTGGCCTTAATTCAAATTTTATGCCATGCATAAAAACCATGTCAACTGAGAATTTATTATAAATAGTCACACACATAGTTTACTTCATTTGACGTTTAGAGTCAACATTACAGACAGCACTTGAGTGTAGTGGGGAACAGTCTCTATGTGAGGACTAAACAGAAGCAGACAAGCTAACAGAAGCCCAATTCATAATAAGATTTACAATGGTGTAAATTATGGCCAATTATATGGAAGCGCTTCATAAACATAAGTCTGCATTTACAGCCTTTACTTACACTCTAAAAGTCACTTAAACCCTTTTTAACACACCACTAAAGTCTGAACATTCAAGTACAACAAAAATCTGCCAAAAAAATGCATCAACACACAAACACCTTGGCACACTTTACGCACTAGTTTACTGCGGAATGGAAGTTAATGTGAGAAGGGTATGGGAAAATGAGATCCATTAGGCCCAGCCTTCATCTTTATCTCAGTGACTTTAAATAAATAACATTAGCCATAACTATAAAGGAGAGACAACTAGTATAAATATGGATGCATGACTAAGGCAAAGATGCATAGGTAATGTGCCAGGCTTGTTTATAAATTATTAATGCTTTTCTCCTTGTCATTTTGGATGGCATGGGAGAGGGAGCAAAAAGGGAGGGGCAGTACACTCCTCAAACAGATTTCTAATTTATTCCTCTGTAGTTTGTCCGTCAACCCTCCCTCTGACAACATAATCCCAGCTAATCCACAGTGTTCACTTTCCCTTGTTGACTGTCATGCAAAAGCACTCAGGCAAATCTCGCTACCTGTCAGTCAAAAGCTTGCAAAGAGACAAACACAGTTAGGGAGGCTGCCAGTCACTGTCCATCGAAACACACACGTGCATCGGACCAGCGCTCTCACACACATATTAAAATATCTCCATATTCTTCGTCTGCTATAGGCTTAACCCCTCCATCCCTCTTTATAATCCACTATAAACAAGCCAAGTCTGGGTGACTAAACTACCTCTAACTGTATGCTCATATACAGTAACCTTATGAACCAGCAATGCGGGGGAGAGGGAGGGACCGCAGAGCACTGACAGCTCTTAATCCTCACTCAGAAGAGGGGTGGCTGGTAAGGACTGACCCCACTGTCCCTCCACCTGCCAACTTCAATTAAGATGTCTCCTCATTGGTTGTGTGCATTGCTCTCACCCAGAAAAGTTACTAATTTCAGGCTGTCAGGATTATTTTTGGTATTTAAGATATCAAATGTTTGTAATATAATATCATCATATATTATTTCATATAATATATGAAATAAAAATAATTACAATTATATATATATACATATCCTTTAGGTACAGCATCTATCAGTTATTTTGACTGTCAAAAATCATGAGAGTAGAAATTCCTTCCAAAATCATCAAACAAAAGGGTTGTTTTCCAAATAGCACATAGAAAGATAAAATCTGGGATAGAGAACTTCTTGGAACTGCTCAGGCAAAGTGACAATGTGATGTTTTCTTGTGGAGGTGTTTTTTTTTCTGTCCCTTTTAGGCAGAATGTATGTGTGTGTGTTTTAGGGGCGTGATGGAGGTTGGGGGAGAATAGAAGGGGGAGGGATTAGACAAAGTGTGTCTAAACGCCTCTTCTCATGATAGTAATGTTTCATCACATAAGCGGGACGATGCTGTACTACTGACGATCCTATACAGGATTGACTGACAGGTTGTCAGCAAAACTGAATTTTGGTATCTAAAATACATTTACACCACCGTTCAAAAGTTTTTTTTTTTTTTTTCTATACTTTTAGTTAGCGAGGATGTATAAAGAGAAAATGGAATTTTGATATTTTTTTTTTTCATGAGGATGTATGTCTGGTTTCTATGAACCTTCAGTTCCTTCTAACTTTCATATCTTTCCTCTCCGGTCTGCTGTGGGAAAACTCGGAACAAATATGTCTTCCACTTCAGAGTTTGAGATAAAGCTGATCACTGGAGGTGGACAACGAGCGAGTGTTGATCTGTCTGTGGGCAGTGCGATGGTGTGTGAGGAGGATGGGATGGAGAACTGGATCCAGAGGCTTGGGTGAACATGACATACGGCAGATAAAGGCTATCTAGTGGGTTAACAACCATGCTTGTACCATGGATTTTCCCGAGAAACCCTCTCTAAGGCCCTGGCATCCATCCTGATAGCGTAACCCAAAGTGCTTCATGTTTTTGTACTAGAAAGACATGCTTGTAGTTTGGCAAAGAGGAGCTTTCAAAGGAGACATGCTCTTCTCTAAAGTCTGCTCCTAAGTGTAGAGGTGTTAGGAAAACCCTCTGGGATAAATACCCCTGATGTGGGATCCACAGATAAGCACAGTTTTAAAAAAGGGCAGTCCAAACAGTAGTTGCATATGATATTTGAAATGACGGGGATGTAATACCTACTGACAGTAGATTAAGATACAAATACTCCACTCAGACAGCAGGCAGACATACAGCTGCATGGGCACAAGTCAGTTTTTTACAGGGGGATTCAGTGAAACTCTATGCATGGAAATTCTACATAATGTAGTTCAGCTGGCATAATCATATCTCAGCATGATTTGCTTGCAGCATTTGAGCATTGGATCTTTCAAAAGATTCTTCAGAGTAAAATTGAGTAAAAAAAAAAAAAAGCATAAAAATGACAAATTAAATTATTCTAAATACAATTTTAAAATTAGATAAAATATCAAATAAAAATTAAATTAAAAATTACTACAAATAAATAAATGCACACACTATGCCTGTTCTGCAAATGTCAATCTATAAATATAGCATTATGAATTAATTCCCTGTTTAAATGTAAATATACTCACAAAGATAGTATTTAAGCCAGAATAACATCTTCAACTGCAATTTGAGATTTTATGATACTCAAAAAAACCCATGAGATTTTAAAACAAAAGAGGGAATGAGAAAAGAAAAGGTGATGGCGGTGGTATTTCAGGCAGCAGAAGGCCATTGTCAACACTCTTGCTTGGCTTTACATAAATAGGGTAATAAATAGATCGATCACTCGCAGCCTTAACAGATTCATGTCACCTTAAAGCAATTGGACTCAGAGCACATTACCCAGGACTGATCCCCACTAGGGAATGTTTATCTGTGCGTGTGGCCCAATATTCCATACTATTGTGATGCGGGAAACACAGCACAAAAACACGATGAAAATAAGCCATTGAAATCATAGAAACATTTCTGAAAAAAAAAAAAAAAAAAAAAAAAAAAAAAAAATAAATATATATATATATATATATATATATATATATATATATATATATAGATATATAATATAGATATATATATATATACAATTATTTTTTATAAATTCCAGTCACAGAATAGCAAAATAGTACAAGATTAAGATTAAACAAATACTACCCTGGCCAAAGCAATCAGCACACATACTGAATAAAATAAAAGTGGTCAAGTGGCCTTTCAAAGGGAAGATGTCACATCCACATTTAGACCCCAAGTGTCTCTTAAGACACAGCTGTTATAAAACACAAATTTGTTGGATAATCCTGCAAAGCCTGGCATGGACAGACCAGTGCATTGCTGGCCCCGCCAGTGCTCATAAAATAAATACCAGCAGGAGTGTGAAGGCAGTCCATAGTGGACTGCAGTTATATTTAGGTAAGGACATGAAAGAGGCTGATCCCTTAACAAAATAACAGGCAGAGGCGCTAATCTCCAACTGGGGAGTCAATATTGTTGATGCCTGGTGATGTACGAGTGAGAGGCCACAAGCGCGGCAGCGAAGACAAGTTCCTGCCACGCTTTATTTTTTAAATGGAGACCATTCTCGTGTTGTCAGGAGGATCTGTCACTCACTTTGAGCCTTTGATAGGGTGTCAATTTGTTTCATATAGAATGTTTACTGAAGCCACTTTGAGCACTTGATCTTTTAAAGCTGTTCCACTATTTTATTTTACAAAATATGTTCTGCTTCAGCTAAAGATTTAGAAGATGGAGCACATGAAAATAATAATAATAATTTACCACTTTCAGAATGAATAATTTTTTTCATATCTTATTTTTATTGCAAAAAAAGTTATACGTCTTTTTTTTTATATATCTTCTGTTCAAGCTAAAGCACAAGAAAATTGTTAAGTTATATTAATTGTATTGTTTATTATATTTTTTAAATGCATTTATTTATGTATTTAATTTATTTTTATGGGGGGGGGTCTCTGTAATTTTACCAACTTCACTGTTTTCTTAGTTGTGATAAAATAAAACAAAAATGCTATGCTAAAAATAAAATGCACATAATTTGATGAAATCATCTTTATTCTGTATTTTACTTAAAATATTAATTAAAAAGTACTGCATAGGTATGGTGAAAGCAGAAATGATCCTTGGATGAAAAGTTAGGTGTGTGTGTGTGTAAAAGAATGTTCAGAATGAGATGTGTGTTGATAAATAACATGAGGGAGCAGTCATGTGTAAGGTTCTCTGTGTGTTGATAAAAGATACACACTGGGCCATGTAATGGTCTAGATATGTTCACAGGATGGATCTCAAACTGTAATGGATGGTGCTTGGGAGAGTGTGGAACAGGAATAGACTTCCTACACCTCCCTGTAGACGATCAGACACTTCATCCTCACAATCACGGGCTGCACACACACTGACCTTACAGTATAATATTCAGAGTGATTTTGTTACTGTAGAGACAGACAGTAGCAAACCATTTATCCCAAAGTTCCTCATTACAGCTTCTCTGTAAACTTATACCTTTGTAAACTCAAACCATGTAGCCTGTTTTATTGTTACAGAACTGGCAAGGTTAAATAGAGCAGTGATTATACTTGTTGTAATAGTCATGTCTGTTTGTATAAAGCCTGTGAGAATCCAAAGAGCGGCCTAGTGTTATAAGGGTGAGAGTGGTAAGACTTCATGAGGACAACTCAAATTGAAACCAGATGCTGGCAGAACATAATCCACTGCACTGTACTGAAAATGAAGGCTGGAAGAACCAAGAAGGAAATATATACATATCATTTAAAAAGAGACAAGCTACTGAGACAGACAAAAAATAAAATAAAAAATCTCTTTTGGCCCAGCAATTAAAGAAATAGTTCACTCAAAAATTCAGACATTAAAATCGTATCCTGACCCAAATGCTTTTCTGTATTTCTGTGGAAAACAAACTTTTGAAATTTTGCAGAATCAATAGCCAAAAATTGTTTAAGAGTGAGACAAAGCAATGATGTCACCTCCTAGATAATGATATCATTGCTTTTGTCACTTAAAGTTATATTGTAAAGGACCAGGACTATTAAAAAAAACAACAAAAAAAAAAAAACTAAAACCACACACACGCACGCACACACACAAAGTTACTTGAAATAAAAAAGTTTAAAATGTAATTTTCATTTAGTTTAACATGATGTATTAAAACAAATAAAACTGAAGTTAAAATGAGTAAAACCTATACAGACTTTAAAAAATAACAAAAACAAAATAAATTACGAAATTAAAAATTGAATATATATATATTACATATGTATATATATTTGTATCTCATAACATAAATGGTAATATTAAGGACCTAACTTACAAATAAATAAAGATTACAACTAACATGTTTTAATTCAAATCATTTTGATTATAGAACAGAAAAAAAAAATCTAAAATATTTCTTAATACATTGACAGTTTTATATTTAATTTTCAGTTAACATAAATGGAAACAACATAATTACATTTAATTCTTGCTCCTGCCTGTTGGATGCATGCTTCATATACAGTACAGACCAAAAGTTTGGAAACATTACTATTTTTAATGTTTTTGAAAGAAGTTTCTTCTGCTCATCAAGCCTGCATTTATTTGATCAAAAATACAGAAAAAAAATGTAATATTGTGATATATTATTACAATTTAAAATAATTGTTTTTAAATTTATTATACTTTAAATTATCATTTATTTCTGTGATGCAAAGCTGAATTTTTTAGGATCATTATCACATGATCCTTTAGAAATCATTCTAATATGATGATTCATTATCAAAGTTGGAAACAATTCTGCTGCTTAATATTTTTTCAGAACATGTGATACTTTTTTAGGATACTTTGATGAATAAAAAGTAAAAAAAAAAAAAAAAAAAATAAAAAAATAAGAAGCTATGTTTTTAAAATATAAATATTTTGTAATAACAAAAAAACACTACTGGTCAGTTATTTGGGGTCAGTAATTTTTTTTCTTTCTTTTTTTTAAATAAAATCAATACTTTTATTCAGCAAGGATGTGTTAAATTGATAAAAAGTGATAGTAAAGAAAATATATTATTAGAATATATATTATTAGAATTTTTATTTTTTATTTTGAATAAATGCCATTCTTTTTAACCTTTTATTCATCAAATATATTAGACAGCAGAACTGTTTCCAACACTCATAATAAATCAGAATATTAGAATGATTTCTAAATGATCATGTGATAGACTGGATGTTACATGTGACACTGAAGGCTGGAGTAATGATGCTGAAAATTCAGCTTTGCATCACATGAATAATTTTTTTTTTTTAAAGTATATTCAAATAGAAACCTATTATATCAATATTTAATAATAAAACAAAATAATACTTTATTATCATAAGAAACTTCTTGATCAAATAAATGCAGGCTTGATGAGCATAAGAGACTTCTTTCAAAAACATTAAAAATAGTAATGTTTCCAAACTTTTGGTCTGTACTGTACATTTAAAAATAATCGTGGACTATTTTGCACTTAGTGATTTACACTAAGAGCAAACAGTCTACAAATATTTTTAAATATGAAGTCAGACACTCCGTTAATAAAATTTAAATAAACACAGAAAGAGAGAGCAAAATCAGTTTAGTATTTCACACTGGAGAATTATCACATAAATCATTTTTCTGAAAGTGGCTAATTATTAATATTAATGTAAACTACAATGATGTTGAGAATGCTTTTGCCCCTCGGTTAGTGAAGTGTGAACAGAAAAGATTATCATGTCCAAACTTTGTGTATGTACATGTGTGGGAGAGAGATGTGTAAGAGGTATAGGGAATGTACCAGCTCTGTTCATACACTAACAAAAGAGACATCCATGTCCATGAATCTAGCTGGGGATGACGTGACAAAAGTGAATGGTATTTTAAAAGGGGCATCGATAATTTGTGGAGCAGTTCTGCCTCTCTACCTGATAGTGAAGAATAAATATCACTCTCTTTCTTTTCTTCCTCCTTTCAGTAGGCGACTGGCTATTCTCACAGTGGTTCAAGCAAGAAAATAGATCAAATGTGGCTCCCCTGAGTTTATATGATTATATCATTAGTTATATGAAAGTGTACAAAGGAGTTTTAGGAGTACATGGAAGTTCAGTAAACTGAATTAAAGTGTATAATCATACAATGTATACATGAGGCCGTGCGCAACATATAAACCCAGAACACTGTAGTGTTGGTTTTCAAATCTAATCTTAAAAAAGTCACTTTTCATCCAGTTGCGAGGCATAAAATATACTTGCCGTAATAAACATGTCAGCCACTGCACTAAAATTGAAATGTGTGTTCATTTGTTTCACATATTCATAAAAATATCCGGTCACACTTTATTTTAAGATCCAGTTCTCACTATTAACTAATCATTAACTATGACTTTTGCCTCAATAAACACCTACTGCTTATTAATAGTTAATATGGTAGTTGTTAAATTTAGGTATTGGGTACACTGTAAAAAAAAGTCTGTAGTTTTTACAAAATAATTTTGGCAGCTGTGGTTGCCAGAATACTTTTGTAAAAAATACAGAAAAACTGTAAACACAATTACGGCCAAAAACTGTAAATTTTACAGTATAAAACTGTTATTTACAAACAAGAAAATTTTAATGTAAACCAGTAAATTCAACAACGCACACTGCTATTAAAATCTGTTTTTGTACCTTTAACATACTGACAACCACCATAATAATGCAGGTGGTAAAAGAGAAAGCCACATGAAGAATCGAAGTTCATCACAAGCAGCTTCGCTACAAGCAGAAGTTTATATTAATATATAGAAGGTGCACAAAGTCATTCATGCAAACACAAAACACCATCATGGTGACACACGATACTTAAACAATTCAATAAACTTTCATTAAACAGCAGAAGATGTAACATAAAGCCCAAATGTACAACTGATAACAAAAAACTATTAAAAAACATGATTATTTAAACAAAATACTTTCAAATGTGGAGCGTCACACAGGGAATTCTGGGAATATCAGTTTACAGATTTTGACTGTAAATTATACATTGATTTGTTCTTTTTTTATTTCTAAAAACTGTAAAATTAACAGCATTTTACTGTAAAATGTCTGGTTAGATCTTTTACAGTTTTTCCCTGTATATAGTACAGGAACTTACTGTTAACCTATTAACACTTTTTTTTGTAGCGTTTTTACAAAATTGTACAGTTAAAATGACACTTATTTTTTACAGTGTAGGATTAGAATACAGTTATGCAGAATATGGGCTTTATAAGTACTAATAAACAGCCAATTTGCTTTGTTTGTTTTTTTTTTAAGGAAAATAGTATGATTTCATATGACACTAAAGACTGACGTAATGGCTTAATGGTAATTAAGAATTTGTTAATATGAAAAACAGAACGTAAAGAAAAATATAATAATATTTTACAATATATCTGTTTACTTGGTGAAGATAAGACACTTAAAAAAAAAAATCTGACCGACCCCAAACCTTTGAATGGTAGTGTGTATTTATTTTATACTTTTTATTTAGAAAATTTTATATTAATTTTATATTAAATACACTTTAAATAAAGTTTTCTCCAGGCATGCCATTTATTTAATTATGCTGCACACACAACAAGTTTTCCATGACTATTAATATGAGAAACCACAGTCTATAGCCTAAGATTCACAAGGTCATGACACTTTCCATTACCCTCTTTGTGAACAATAACACACATCATGCATGAGATTTAACCCTGACTCATTGGTGGAGGCTGAAATGGCAACACTAAGCCCACCAAGTGCACAACGGCACAAAGAAAAATGCTGCCTCCAAATTCCCTGCCTTGATTCTGTCAATCTTTAGTGTGACCCATCTCACCACCTGCATGGGGTCTTTATTGCAGCCACTCAATCATAGTGCCTGTTGCCTTACAGTCGCTAGCACAAGTGTGTGCGTGTGTTTCCATATGTAATCCTGACTAATACAGTGCACGCATGGGAGAGGCTCAACAGTCAAAGCATTTTACTGGAGTGTGTGTGTGCTCTACACCTCTACAGCTCATCAGTCACAGATGCAGACAGCAACGCGGCTGCCAAGCTCATCACTGGCACAGATTTGGCTCGGAAACACATGGCAATATTATCCACTCATCAGCTTTCCCAATGCCCAAGTTACATACCACTCTCCACATACCATTCTATGCCAATTAGAACAGCTATGCTGGATAAGGAAAAATGAATCCCCAGAGTATATATATAGAGTCCTGAGTTCAGAAGTTTAAATGTATACTGAGAAGCACAATAGATAGCTTTTTCTACAGCACTCCCACAAACACACTGCAATGACTGATCAAGTGTCAGTCAGAAAGTTAAACAGAGGGGATGTGTGTATTTGTTGGCGTGTACTTACAATGGGGCCCAAAAGTCTGAGATCATAGTGAAAATCCTTCTATTTTTTTTTTTTCAAAATACAAATTATATGATATAGTTTTAAGTGAATATGAAACAAAAAAAGGAGTATTTTGTCCCTCTCACTGTCTGTACAAAGGAGTTCATATGATCAGTGTCATAAATGTACTTATTCAATTAGTGATATAGATATTTCTTTTTCATGACAAAACATACAACATTAATAAATAAATTACAAATATATCTACACTAATATAAGAAACTAATATACTAATATAATCAATAGCCTTATAGCACACAGTTCATGACATCTGTTACTGTTTCGGTGAACACTAACACACATACTGTGTGTTAAATGCTGTTCTTTTGAACTTTCTATTCATCATTAATAATAAGAAATGTTTCTTGAGAAGCAAATCAGCATATCAGGACAATTTCTGAAGGATCATGTAACACTGAAGACTGGAGAAATGACTGCTGAAAATTTGTCATAATATTCCACAACATTGCTGTTTTCACTTAATTTTGATCAAATAAATCTAAATGGTGAGCATAAGAGACTTCTTTTAAAACTATTAAAAATCATATTTTTTTTTGTTTCATTTAAACCCCAATGTATGTCTGAAATTTAGAGGGCAAGTAAGATGGCACTCTAAGATGAAATGAATACGATCAGTTTGCAAAAGCTCCATTGCAAGCGTGTGATGTAATGACAGATATCTGTGGAGGCTGTGGGAAGACAAAGATCCAGGAGATCAACATCTAACCACATGTTTTCATACCCTCACTATTTTAGTCATGTAACATAATGGATTTTTTCCCGTCATGTCACACCTTTCCTAAAGAAATATGTTGTTTCAGATGTTCATCAATGTGGGTTTTTAAACAGTGGGTGTGGACTGACATGTTTTGCTTTGAAAATCTTATAAATTTGACCATGAATGGATTTACATCTGGTTTTCTCCATTAGTAATTCCACGTCTGTCCAGACACTAACTCCAGCTCTTGTATATGACTAAGAGGAGCTTACCTTCCTCCCCTTTCTCAGGAAATTGCCACAGAGTTTCTAAAAGCAGTCTTTCTGTTTTGGTGCTTTGAAATTTAATCCTCTCTAACACACAAACACAGATTTTTGTATTGCCTTTAACTCCTGCTGTGTAGTCGTGACAACCTCAGAGGCCTCACAAAGCCGAGTGTGTGTGACCTGTCCAGTGTTTTCCAACTAGATGGCGGTTTTATTAATCTCACTCTGTTGGTGCATTGCCTTTGCAGATGCCCACTACAATGCTAATCCACTCCCTCGCCGGACTTCCATATTGGCTGGAGTCAAGGGCGCAGGCTTCCAGCATGACAGCTCTAATTGGCTTCCTTAAGGCCACCAATAGAGACATCCATTGGCTAGCAATGGTATGGGGCAGGAGGAGCTTGTGAATTTGTTCAGTAGCCCCTCACTGCAGTATACAAGATCCATCCAGGGGGGGGAGATGGGTAGGTTTAGGGAGGTGGGAGGAGTTGGATCTGGATCCAACCTTGCCCGCTGGATCTTGTGTTCTGCAATGAGGACCATGTCAATTTGTTGGTGAAACACAGGATTATGGGATGAACAATGGCCCAAGAGCTGAAGACTAGAAGAACAGTGATGAGCTTCACAGCTGATTGAGTATACACAGAGATTTTGAGCAGCGAGCTCAGAGAATTAGTTTTGGTCTGTAGCCTTTTGGATTTTAGTGTTTATTGACGTCAGTGGAGTTTTTTTTAATTTTTTTTTAATTTGGGGGGGACGCAGTGTCTCATGTATTAGCTGTTTTACACACACACACACACACACACACACACACACACACACACACACACACACACACACACACACACACACACACACACACACACACACAGTACTATTGGAGCGATGAATCTCCAGTGACTTGTATCCATAGCCAAGCCAATTCCATATCTGAAATTTGTGAACTCCTATATGTAAGATCACAAACTGGTAGCATTAAATAATTCCAGTCTATTTTCTAGCAAACTATTTAAGTTGTTTACCAGCATTAATTCCTTAAAACATATAAATGAATGGCGATCAGAGTTTATGACAGGGAGTATTACATGAGGGCTACTGGTAATGCCAACCTAATGACTCCACTTATGTGAGTTTAAAATTTGGAAGACTTGTGGGTCTTGGCAGACTAAACAAAAAAAATTTGGAAGTGGTAACAATGATGGTTCTAAAGTTGTAAGGATGAAAGATAGAGGAATGTCTATGCTACTGCTCTTTTTCTTTCTCCCTCTCTCTTGAACTGATAAGAGGGGCCACATTCCAAGCTTTGACCCCACCCCAGACTGTCCAGCACTGGAATATCAATGGAATACACACACACACACACACACACACACACACTTAATTGAGAAAAATTGACCCTTATTTTGTGGTCCAGGGTCACATATCAATAAATGTATTAACTGAACTGAGACAAATTTTTTATTTATTTATTTTTTCCTGGAAAAACAGTGGATCTTTACAAAATAAATAAATACATAAAAACAAAAACATACATAAAGAGGTTTAATATTACACTTAGTGAATTGAAAATACTTGGTACCACCATAAACGTTTGTCTGAGGTATTTTCAGGGTGTGAGAGGTGTCGTGCTCGGCTTCAGCGTGTGGACAGTCTTTGATAAGACTACAGATGTACGGTCTCACCCCTGCTAACTGGACAGGGTCTAAACTGTTGGGCGGCTGACCGATGACATTGTTATCACTGCACGACAAGCTTTCTGTCAGGTCTTAGTGTGACTGAATGAAATGGACAGATTCCAGGTTTGTTTTCCAAATATGCCATCAAGCTGACAGCTAACACACACAACACACCCATTTATCACTTCCAATGTTCAACTTTTTGCACTCTACAAGAGAGCTACATACAAACAAAATATTATTTACTAATATAATCAACACAGAGATACTGAGTCACTGAATTAGCCAGTTTAGGTCACTATCATTGTCTCACTACTAGATATGCATGTCTTCTGCAAACAGTATAAATCAAAGCAGCGATCTGGTTCTGGCTGGTAACATACCACATGGAGCCCTGTGAGCCATTTATCTGTCTGTTTCTATGACTCTTACTATGCCCCATGTGCTCCATTACAATCTATTCAGCCTAGTTTGCTGATGTCCTATTGGTCAGTTTGGATTAACACTTGCTCCGTTCACTTTTAAATCCCATCCACTGATACTTAGACATATGGACCACAAAACATAAATGGATAGTTAGTTGTAGATGGGTCAAAATATTTAAATACAGCTATAATAACATGTTAGGTTGAGGGGAGATATAGTATAGATAAGATATAGATACAGCCCTATAGTTATTTAAATCAGCAGTGACCCTGCACTAGTTATTAGTGCCAGTCTAATTATTTAATAGTGAATAGTGAAGAAATTAGGACTTTTAATTAATACAGTCATAACTATCCTTACCATCCCTTAACAAATGAACTATCTCTGATTTATGTACATAAAAGTTTGGGGTCAGTGTGGTTTTTTTTTAAGCTTTTAAAATAAGTCTTTAAAGCTCACAAAGGTGGCATTGGTAAAAATAGTGTAAAAATAGTAATATTGTGAAATATCATTACAATTTAAAATACACCTTTTATATTTTAATATATTTTAAAATAGAATTTATTTCTGTGATGATAAAGCTGAATTTTTAGCAGCAATTACCCAGTCTTCAATGTCACGTGAATCTTCAGAAATCAATATGCTGAAGAGTGGGACAGGAGAGTGTTTTTATTTGGTGTCGAGATTTTGATGTACAGTACGTGTGTTTCTTGGGCTTTGTGACCTATTTCTTGGAACAAGGAGCTAATCTGAGAGATACCTCTCTCACACCCTGAAAAAAAAACAAGTATTTATGCTGGTACCAAGTATTTTCATTTCACTCAGTGTAAATATATATATATATATATATATATATATATATATATATATATATATATATATATATATATATATATATATATATATATATATATATATATATATATAATATATATATATTATTTATTATTACCCAAGGTTTTTTTTTTTTTGTTTTGTTTTTTTTTTGGTAAAAGTTTTGTAACACTATAAATGTCTCTACTGTAATTTATTTTAATGACCCCAAACTTTTGAGCGGTAGTGTATGAGCAGTGCGTCAAGCATCTGATAAAGCAAAGTGATTCACAGTAGTGCAGTGTGTCAGACAAGCTGCCACTGACCTTGAGGGGGCCTGAATCAGAGCAGTGGGGGGAAAGATAAGATTAGGGAGAGTCATTCCAAAGTTCACACCAGACAAAGTGTGTCTTAGGCTGTAAGTGCAGTTGGTGCTTAATATGATTTTGTACATAATACTGTATGACTGGCTGCTGAGTATCAATTTTATTTGATAGCTGTACTTTAGATTAGCAGTATAATATGCAAGTAGTTGAGTGGAACACAAAGCATTCGTGTTAAAAATGCAAAATAAAAAAAAATAAAAAACACAATAACAATTACTACTAACAATGACAACAATAAAATGATAACAATCATGATATGATTTGTCTGTAAGCAAAGACTTTTCTCACTCTGGAGAAAGGGCGAGAAAGTTTCAATTAGGGTCATGTGGCTTAATGATGAGGAATATAGGGTGCTATAAGCCACTTAAATGTTAAATGTATCTACTAATTGTTTTGAGACTCATCATGGTGATCATGGTAGCTATCGTTTTAGGTCATCCTAGTCACAAAAGCAAAGCAAAACCTATAATGTACAGAATCCACAGTTGTTATATTCATTTTCTTTGCTCAACAAACACCACTTTGCAACCACCACTTTTGACATCAAGAACTTAAAAATAGCCTAATATTTCTATACAACTAGTACAGGAAATAACGGTCTTAGGTCAGTCCCTAGTGGTCAGGTGTGCTCTTTACAGCTGACCACTAACAGGACTGAAACATACAAACATAACATACTATCAACCAAATGCCAAAATATTAAATAATTATTTAATAAATAAGGCTTATCATATATATATATATATATATATATATATATATATATATATATATATATATATATAGAGAGAGAGAGAGAGAGAGAGAGAGAGAGAGAGAGAGAGAGAGAGAGAGATTTTGAATTTTTTTTTTAAATAATTACAGTTCAAAAATACTTTTTACCATTTGATAATAATGTACTGCTCAATATTTTTATTTTTTATTTTAGTTTTATATGAAAAGTAAAGTAGTTTAAACAATTTTAGTCAATAAGTCTGTAATCTAAAATGTTACCAATATGATGGATCATTTAATTGGAATGTATTGTCAGTTGCTAGGAGAGGTTTATTTGCCACTTTTAAAATGTTTTTAGTACTACGGTTTTAGTACTTTAAATGTGAAATAATTACTCTCATATATTTGTATATTTCAGGTTGATAATTAATACCACTTAACACTTCACATAAGAAAAAGATAGGACGTCCCATAATAAACGACTTTGAATCTCCAAAACCATGAGATTTTCTTTCACTTTAGGGCCCCCTCTTGTGGTCACTGTTTGCAAGAACATGGAAAGGTAAATAACCTGTATAAAGATGTGTATTAAATAGGACACATTAGAAACCTTAAGTCCTAAAAATATGATTACATCTACAGCATATAAACAAGATGAACAAATAAAGGCAAGAAGAACCAGTTCTGCAACTGTTATTTCTCAGAATCCTGAGAATGAATCAACATTATCACAAACCCTTATTCACTTTCCGGAGAGACCATTGTGACAATCCTATTATGACATACCTCTTCCTGGACAGCCCACCACACTGAGATGGAAATAATCACTTTGCTGATGTTTATTTAAACACTTGGCGGTGTTTGCTAATGGCAAAAAAAAGTGAAAGAAAAAAGACAAAAATCCTTTTCCCCGAGTTTTCCTTTCTTTAATTCTCCCTCGCTCCTCCCAGTCATAATGTGTGCCAGAGAGTCTTGGTAAATATCCCATCTAAGTATTCTGGTACCAACAGCCTGTCTCGCTGTTCTTTTCTCTCTCCCTGTGGCTTTTCAGTAGCCTATGTGGTCCCCACGCTGTTAATTTGATGCTGACTTTCTCTTGCAAGTGATAGACTCAAACCCATAGAGACCATACAGAGCCATTCAAAAAACTCTCAACAGGATTATTCATTTCAGTAAGCAAAGATACCAATGACTTACTGAAGGAAATGTACCAGTCATAGTTCACAAGGGTGTGGTGTACAAACCAGAACTGCACCAACCAGCTTTATGATGAACATCAGCAACTGGGATGGTGGGCAAAAATTGCCAAACACCATTTTGGTATGCTGTGATTTAACAATATTAAGAACACAGATGATTCCGAGCTGAATTCATGAGCTTTTAGCCATATTTAATGCAGAATAGAGGCTACTGTATGTGTCTACACATAGTGGATTTTACATAATGAAAAAGATAACAAAATATTGTTGGTTTCAGACAAGCCAATGAACTGTCTTCAAATAATCACTATTAAGCTAATCAAAAGGAGACAGTACACAAAACACACTCTCAGTATTAAACAATCAATATCCACAATACTCATAACAACAGAAATGGAGATAACAATCATATTTTAAAGGCAAAACCCAGGCGTATTCAAGAGGAGCACTTATTTATTTATTTGTTGAGTTATGACACATCTTGGGGCCATCAATCACAATGTGCTGTGCACTCACTAGCAGAACACAGAGATTTCTGCAGACCTGGTATGTAGACTTGGGCCTGCTATTCCTAGTCACAACCTGTGATGCAAATCTGTTTAGTATAAAAAAAGGAAAGGAAAGGAAAGGAAAGAAAAGAAAAAAAAAGACAGAGAAAGAGCAAAACCTCAGCTGATGTTCCTTATAGAAGCCAAAAGTTCAGGGACACAATATATCTAACTGTAACAATATATGTAATAACAATTTTATGAAATATTTCACAGAAGTGCTTAAACAATGGAATTATTATTTGTAATGATACATCTATAATTATGACGTTTCAACTATTCACGTTTGAACTAGCTGTCACCATGATTTAATTTTAAGGGGTGTATTTTTATTTTTATTTTTTCTAACTATTTATCACCATTCTGCTGCCAACACTACAATTTAATCAGTTCATAATAAACATATATTCGCACTTTGAATTCATAATTTATTACATCTAATATAAAAATAAATTAACGAACTAATTTTAAAACGACAGCAACATGAACTCATCACGCGAGTCACGCAGTAGCCTATTACGTTGAACAGTCTCATAAAAAAAGAAAAAATCCTACATAAAAAAAAAAAAATATCACCCACTTTTTATTTGAAGGGTGTGAATCAGTTACGATCACTTTATTCTTTTTTTTTTTTTTTTTTTTTTGGAGGCCAGATGATGTGCTTCTCTTACACATCTCCTCATGTAAGTATCTGCTGTGGATGGCAAAGCCCTCCTGCTTGTTTTTCAACGATTAGCTGTTCATCAGAATTACCAGCTCAAATCCAGCAGTTTCACTTCCCGCATTAAAGGGGATGAATATTGATCTGCTAAAGAGGATTTATTTATTTTCATGCTCTATCCAAAGATCAACTGCTACCAGCTTTCGGGGGATCTGCGCGGCTCTTGCGCGGTAAAGCTACTGCACACATAACTTTGGACTTGACATTTGGGTGCTGGAAAGAAACCAAACAGTAAATTCACTGCAATAATCCCAGATAAATGGACTGATCACTGCAGAAGCTTAGATAGTTAAGTGGCCTACACTTAAGTCCAGAGACGATGAGAAAAGACTCGATGGAGAGGAAATTCGTGATTCGGGAAGCTGCGAAACGGATGCTCTGGTTTAATGAAATATAAGTTCAAATCAGCCGGTGGTTCTCTGACACCTGTCCGTTGAGCTGGAACAACACCCCCCGTGACTATTAATAATTATTTCACAGAGAAAAATATGATTAAATGCAGCAGAGATCCGTTATAAGCCTTAATGACAAACCAGACTATTTCCATGGTTATGAAAATGTTATCTAAGGGACTAAGATATAAAATCGGTCTATATGTTTTATGCAGCCTATCATACTTGTTAGTCTGGTTGCAAATTTAATGTGCCAATACGCGGCATTTGCAGCGCCACATGTGTTGTTTATTTAATTAATTATGATGTTCTGGAGAGCACTTCTGTCCGATGTTTCCCCATGCAATTAAAGCTGTGAGGTTATAGCCTATGATCATTTGTCCAGCAGAGGGCACATCGCTCCTTCTGAAGGGGTCTCTCACAGATATCCTGCGTATTTTCGTCTCAGTTAATCAAACATTTGTCTATTTGACTGCCTGTAAAGACACAGCACGATAAAGTGACCAGGAACTTTAACAACTGTAATATTATTCTGAGTAAACCAAGACTTAATTTAACGTTATTCATTGGATAATAATACGAGGCTTAAGATTTAAACAGTTACCGTAACCGTATTGGTTTATAATTTATGTATGCCACTTCTGATGATTTATAGATTCTTCATAAAAACAAATAATATTAATAATAATAATAATTATTGTTATTGTAAATATAATTTATTAACTAACTGCACATGGAGAAAAATAAAACACATTTACACGCAGCATTAAGCCTGGTGTTCGAGCTGAAATAACCATCTGACAAAAAAAAAAAAAATTATATTTGAATTATAAATATATAAATATTTTTTAAATATGATTTTCATGGTTATAGAATCAGATATATTTATCAAATATATAAAATATGAATTCACTACATATATTTATTCAAATTGATTTTGAAAATCGATTTTTAATCTTAAGGATTTTAACTTGTTATTGTTTACTTGTCATTGTAAAAAAATAGTTCTCATTACAATATAGTAAAATAAAGGACAATTTATTACAAATTTAAAAGCACAAATAGTTTTTTTAATGGTTTACTCTAGAAATTTGTGATGCGAACTATTTCAATTCACAGAACCTTATTTCAATTTCTGGGAATGGATATTTTGAGAACTGAATTATTTTCATCCTTAAACATCTTGGCTCACTATCTGACCATAAATCTTAATATTGTGTGGCACTGCATTCTGTCTGAAAGCCAGAAATGTGTCAGTGGCTGTTTTAGAGTATAAACTGTCCTGGAAAAGGCTTTGGCTATTCCCTTTGTGTTTCCCTGTGGAACTGCCAGAGCTAAAATACATAAATAAATAAATAAAATGAGAAAAAAAAAACCACCAAGCTTGTTTGTGAATAACAATAATCACTGCATATTATAGCAGAACAGCAAATTACATTTTCAGAAACAATTAATAAAAGCATATAAAGAAGAGTTGAGCCTAATGTTTATAAATGGCCATGAGGAAGGTGGTGATCTTGCTGTCTAGGCAAACAAAAGACACAAATGAAGCAACATTCCAACTCTTGAAACAATGAACAGCTCAAATCTCACCCACACCCTAAAGCTGGGCTTGCAGAGTGTCTGCGAGTCCATTAGAGGTAATTATGGACACTAAGAAAGGTAAGCTGTAGACAATATCAGATTAAGGGGACCTTAAACCACCAATGCACTAATGCTAAGAGAAAAGCCATCTGAACATTTGTATCTGCTCAAGCTCATTTGCTCCTTTTCTCCTTTTTTATCCTTTTGTGGATGTTTTTTTTTTTTTTGTGTAAAATAAAATCCACTGATCCACATCAGCGAGTGAGTTCCCTGTGCATATTAACAACCACAGCTCCTGTAGTTTGTAGACCCACATACTATGTGCCAGGGATTCACCAAAACAACTAAAGCGTGTGCTTCTGAATCCTTTGGCAGGCAAGCACTTAAAAGAAGGAAGTCATATTTTTCGCTAAAAGCCAAGCAGAACGCTAGCTTGCCACACCACATGTTAGGTGAAATAAATTACCCCTCAGACTACGTGAAACCACTCACTCATGACTGACATTTGCCCCTGGCCAATACTGGCTCCAGAAATAGAGCTATAGAGTATTTGAGTGTGACAGTGGAAAAGAGCAATTTACAGGTATATGAGATAGAAGACGTTATAATGCGGCTTAAACTGACCTAGACTAATCCGCACCAATCCACCTCAATATGTATGTTTCCTTTGCTTGCACCATTCATTTGATTTCAGAGCGAACAGCAAGGGAGACATATTGCAGTGAAATTGGTTCGACATGACATAGAATGTTAAAATGGTTTTGAAATATTTGGTTAAGGAGGACTTATTTACAGGATGAAAGTATAAAATAAAATAAAAATATTCTATGTGTATGTATATGTGTGTGAACATACATATATATATATACAGACTATGACATATCTATCTATCTATCTATCTATCTATCTATCTATCTATCTATCTATCTATCTATCTATCTATCTATGTTAAGAAAAGAGAAATTACTCCTCTTCGAGATCCACATTTAAACTAAATCAACAACTAGCAAGACTATAATATTATGATTTCTTTTAACTAGATTTCTAAACCGTCAGTTCATAAAGTTAAAAGAAGGCTGCATTTTTCTCAAGTACAGAACAGATTTGCAACCACGCATGTTATGTCAGCATTCCACACCAGGAAAAATACAACCTTTACTAGGAGACAGTCTAAATAACGGTTGATGAAAGATTAATGAAAAGGTTTTGGTTTTGACGTGAAGGGTAGATCTGCCCACACAGCAAAAAAAAAAAAAAAAAAAAAGGAAGCTGTCAAGGCTGTAAAGTTTCTTAAGTGTGGAATATATACAGTACATGTACATATATATACAAACAAACAAAATCCGTCTATATAGGTAGATGCAGCTCAGAATGGAGACAAAAAATTAATAAAAGATACTAGGACTTCTTGTTTTAACACTGCACATATTTCCAATCAAATTAAAAATATACATATACATTTCTTCCAATCTTTTGAAGCCTAATTAGCAAACTAAATATTCGTCCAAAGGCTTGGTTCTCATTCTCCAGTAATCTGTCAGTTTCTACAAGTAATTGTCTGAGAAAATAATTACTGTGAGGGCTAGTACATATAGAGACAGGGTGACGCCCAAACCTGCCCCGTACACGCCTCAGTCATGTAATGAGAGAGAAGAAGAAGAATGAGTCTGTATTAGTGTGTGTACATATGTGGAGTTTGGCAAGCTGATTTGGAAGGCATTTGAAACAATAGGCCTCCCTGGTGGTTTAAGAGTATATCCGTGGATTTGAAGGCTCAGGAGTCTTTTAAGTTGTACGCCAAAGCCATAAAGCTCACCACACCCAAGAGAGAAGAACTACCCTGCCGTCTTTTCTCTTTTCATGCATACACACACACAGACACACACACTTGTACACAGTCATATACATGTAAACTAAATCGCACCTTTTCAGCAAGTTATATTTCAACATTTCCAAATCCAAGCAAAAACATCATTACATTCTCTTATAATCTTATTGTTTATTTAGTTTGTAATCATATTTGATTTTTCCTTTATGCCATGGGATATAATGAAATATGTTGACCTATAATTGTACATGGTCTTAACTTTTTAATAATGCATTTGATTGCATTTCGTAACAAAGATCTCAAAGTAAGACAAAAGAGGATTCGCATGGGTTTGCTAATTTAGGTGTGTGAGTGTATGCATAAGACTGCACGGGATATCTGCAATTGATAAAAGCAGTGCGAAATGTGTATACTGGAGCTGGTTTTTGAACCCAAGCCTGCCATTTGTGAGTCCGCCACAGCAAATAGACAGCAGGAATGGCGAATTATCCTATCTCTCCTCACTGCCGAGATGCTGGAACGCATCTGAATAAGCAGCACTGACACCACAGCCTAAGAAAACATCTACTTGCACTTGTAACACTGAACATACCACTGAGTGTTTTCTATTAGCACGTCACATAATCTGACATATCCAGAGACCGTCTCTTTCTGCATCTCACTCCCTTTCTCCCACTCTCATCTGTAGACTTCCTTTGTCAACATGCTTTCAATTTCATTTCAATTCCATCTTTTGAAATAAGCATTCAACCATAGGGATTTTAGGTTTTGTGCTAAATCTGAAAAATAATGTCTCCATAGTGCAATATTCCACAGACGATATGCAGAGACAGGCCTGATGTACACTGTGATAACTCAGGAGAGTTTGTACAAGCATAATGAATTTATGAGAGAAGCTTGCTTTATGTGCAGTTTATCTTGGCCAGCCGCTATCAGAGTTTGAAAGAGTTCGGCATGTAGTAAAACCGAATTTGTTACAGTGGGGCAGATAACTTAGAATGATGTGCCTTTGTGTCTGTGAGATTCTGTAGACTACAGTAGTACAATATTTGTCGAGGAGGAAATTACATAAACGTCAGGACAAACTGTGTTATCATTTTGTATAATTTCGCAAGGCTCTTTGCCTTTTGAGCTAGCCAGGAAGCCGAGGTCTTTAACGTGAGCAGCGAGGCAGATGGAAGAAGCCAGAAAAAAACACTGCCACGGGTTGACAGGGATGGATAGGACTCCATGGTAACACAGTTGTCAGGGCTCTTCCGAGGGTCGCACACTTCATCATGGCTACAGATGTGCGTACATGCTCGTTATAAGTCCCATCTCCCTCCCGTCGACCTCCTCAATCCACTATGAGCTTAGTTTCATTTACATCCAGGCTGGTCAGGGTAGAGAGAGTTGGTTTAAAGGAGGCTATTTGTTGTGCTCTCGGTTAATACCACGCAGAGCTTTAAATACCCATATCAAATCTTTGCGGCTCAACAGATTCAGTTTTGCAAACCTGTATCGAACAGAGGTTCAATCCGGCAGCTTAGAAGAGTACACTCCTTTAAGTTCTGTGATAAGGTAAAACCAATCGCTGGATTAGAGACTGTCTCAGAATGAATGAGTGTAAGTAAGTGTGTGTGTGAGCCTCTGTGTATGAGGCATTATTCCTTTTGTGGTGCTTGTAACGGATCATTTTGCAAATTGATTTAATGTCTAGCTTTATAACTTATGTACTTTAAGGAAATTTGAATGTGTTGAATTCTTCTCGATGTGACGCACATCAAGTGGCTGACATGAGAATCAATGATTTGGAGCGTGAAAACAAGGAAAAAGGCACAATGCCTTAAAAAGTGGTTATTGGTCTGTCAGTCCATGATATGTAGGAATTCATTTCAGTGTGTTTTTGAAGTTGGAGATGGTCAAAATGTTTATTCTGATGGAAGCATTAGACAACAGACCACAACACGAGCCCCACAAGGGTAGCTTTACATGCCATATGGCTGGCTAAAAACCACAGAAAAGGAGGATTTCATTCATCCGAGGCAAGAATGCCTTGTGGTCCACAAGCAGCGCTCTAGAGCCAAGCTTTCCTCTGAGCAGTGGGAGGTTTTGACAAAGGAGGAGTGGATATCAAAAGTCCTGACAGGTCCATAAATAAACGCTCAGCTTGAATCAGCTTTGAAATATCGCAGTATGCCAATCATGTTATTGCAGAATTAAACTT
The DNA here is from genome assembly GCF_018340385.1 of Cyprinus carpio. Lineage (NCBI taxonomy): Eukaryota > Metazoa > Chordata > Actinopteri > Cypriniformes > Cyprinidae > Cyprinus > Cyprinus carpio. Next base: position 20,646,728 of record NC_056585.1, on the reverse strand, counting down.
ATTCAACCGCACCGCAGTGTGGGATTGCGGTAGTCTGACTGAGCAGCTCCATCATCGTCTCTCCCAAAACATCTTCCTGTCCGCTCTCAGGCCAGTTTGTTGGCAATGATAAGACACTTCTGTGGGGAAAACGATTTCAGTGAAGACTCAGGGAGGAACCATGTGGTTTAAGACTAGCACACCATCACGTGACTGAGAAAAACATGATGCAAAAGAGCAGCAATTTATGCTCACCTTTCAAGGCAGAGTTTGATCCTGTTCTCAATGTCATAAGGTTCTCATTATTGCAGAGGTAACCAGTCATTATGGCAGGTGACGGCTTAGCATCCTTTAATAAGGTCTTGTGACTAGTTCAGGCATCAATATTGCTTTGAACTATGAGAGTGCAGCAATGCGGTGGTGGAGATCAGAGGAGAGGCCAGTGGCAGCTCCAGCAGCATGAAGGAGACCTTACGTCAGCTCCTGCATCGACATGGAGCTCGGCTTTGATATGCTTATCCGGCGCAATTCCCAATAGTGCGGCCACATCCCAAGGTGACCCTCCATGGCTAGGATTCCTCCCATGCCTGCTGCAGTCTGCAGTCACATTCATACACTTCAATCCTCTCTGCTTCCAAGAGCTTTTATTCTGGCTTATTGATCTCTAAAAGACCCTTAATGTAAGCCTCCATTTTCCACAAAGGTCCTCATCATAATCCCCGTTTGGAAAATCAACAGTGCAATTATTCATGTGATTCGGGACAGAAGCTGAACTAAGGCTTCTTGTGTTTGAGAAATCATGTGAGATGCTTTCACACTAAATAGTTGGGTGCTCATCTGAGTTCGGGATTTAACCAAACACAGCCGATATCTTTAGCGATGTACAGTATGAGGTTATCGTCCAGATGTGAGATGCTTTGATGCTTGATGATGAAACTTTGAACTGACTGTTTACTAGAAAAGTGCTCAGAGTTGAAATACAGAGTTCTGGCATGAAACTCTGATGGTGCAGTCTGATAGGTCTAACTCAATCTGATATAATGTCATCATAATCACATGGCACAACTGACTGGTTTTCTCCTGTAATGGTAGCCAATGAGCTCACTGCTCAACATTCAAATATATGACTAGAGCTTGCCGTAAGCAGTAGAGCTTGCTTCAGAGACCCTCCCCCTTCCCCAGCTCCACCTGTATAGATCTGCTACGAGATGATTCATGTATGCTATGGGGTTATTTCATGTATGTTATATTTGTAGCAGCAATATTCTTACATGCTCACAGCAGCATTTTGTGGATGTATTGGCAGTAGCAAGTCTCCATACTTGCTCTGCCGCAGCAGCAGTGCAGCAGATCCATTCCGCCAAGTCTAAATACATTGACATTGTCATGTACATTACCATGCCAATCCCTCTGAGAGTTGTCATGACAGAACCACATTTAAATTCTGCTTTAAATCATCAGACACCCTTACACACAAATAAAAGTCATAATTTGCAGTTTCAGTCAAGCTTCTGTACAGTCTTATCTGTCTGTTCAAGTATACATGATGCAATTCATAATCAAATACTAAAAAGGATTAAAGGTAGTTAAAAAAAAAAAAAGAATATTAAATTAACAATTTGGCATAATTCACTCAGCCTTATGTCATGTCAAACATGAGTGTCTTTATTCTGTAATAATATAATAATAAATAAAATAATAATAAAATAATAAATAATAATAAAAGAAGATATTTTGACAAATGCCTCTGTGATTTTTTTGTCCATACAGTGAATACAAATAAATAAATAAAGATTTACAGGTTTAGAATGACATGAATTTTTATTTATGGGTGAACTACTCCTTTATAACAAGTGCAGAGGTTTAATCTTATTATAATGTATTCATGTTCAACAAAGCCACATTGTTACATTATCTACAGTAGGTCTGTTTATCCAAATTTACAAAAAAAAAAAAAAAACATACTAAGCATTATATTTAAAACCAGAAATGATCGCTTCAGAATGAAATCACACTTTTAAATCACATCTACTTATTGTGAATGACTCAGGATTCCCAGCTGCGGGGTTTGTGAGAAAGGTGAAACTCACTCTAAATTTTCATCTGTCATTTTTGATTGCGTCTTAGGGTGGGAGTTGAACAATATATACCACAGAGTTTCATATCTCCCAGCAAAAATGATCACGCCAAGGTCATGTGATTCCAGTCAAGCAAAACCAGTTTATTTAAGAGAAGAATGTTGTTGTTTTTTTAATGTAAAAAGATTGGTGCTATCTCAACTCCTCATAGCAAGTGCAATGACTGATTACAGACCAAATAAATAACAATTAAAGTCATGGAGTCTCGCCACCAGACGCCATAATAAATTATAATAGTTTAATAAGCCTTTTTTTCTGGTTATCTTAAGTTCAAGCATCAGTAACTTCATTTTACAAATACTGGACAACTGGAGTGTGTCGTTAAAAATACCTTTTTATTCCATCGCCACTATTTTGCAAAATACATAAAGAAGTCTGAGCTTGTGGTACCATCACAAATGTTGCAAGTCTAAGAAAAACCAAAGGAGACTTAAGGAAGAAGGGACAGACTTAATAATTTAAAAAGCTGCCATGACAAGATTTGTCAAGACAAATCCAGGCTTGTTTTGTACTTTTAGTGCCATGGCAAAGAACAATAGGTTTAAAACAACATTGGTTCAGCATAGGGGGAAAACAGACCTCCCTCAAACTAAATGCATATGGCCTATTGACCAAACGGCTTTTGGACTTTCGCTAAAAAGCTGTCTTACTCACTGGGTGCCATTAGATGGGTGAGTACTTAATCCATGGATTACCTAAAATAGCATCTCCAGCACTCTGCTCCTGGACTGAGAGCCAAGATTACTGACCACACGTTAGGTCAGTCTTGTGAGTATACTTTCATGCTACACACACCCTTTAATATACACAATGGCTACAGAAAGCATATGTAACAAACTAATTAGTGATGTTCGGTTTTAGTTTGCTCCTCCTACCCTTCATAGGTGTCAGGAAATCGAAAATGCCATACAAGGACATACAAAGACACTTCAATCTACACCCAAACAACCCAAACAACTAAAAATAAATTGTACATTACAAAACAAACAAACATATATATATATATATATATATATATATATATATATACACACACACATATAGATAAAATAATGTTATTATAGTTTTACATTAGTCTTTTATACTGTTGTTGATATAACACTGATTTTCACCACAAGAATTATATAAAAATTTTATTATAATCGTTTTTCTAATGCTTAATATTTTAAAAGACACTACATCTGTGGCATTATAAGCATCAAATAAGTGGTGACTGTTGACTATCCAGTTTAGGGATAATATTTACGAAATACACATATTGATTTGTGAGGCAGGCCGGCCCAGTGAGTGCCGCTGATATTGACATGCAGCAGGATGAGGATGAAACAGTGAAGGCTGTCTGGCTGAATGTTGAGGGACAGACACCTGCACAGGAGCACAGAGCTAAACATTTACAATTTACTTCTGACAAACACAGTGGCCTATCTGCCACACAGCTGCCCGAAAGAGGACAGGCAAAGAAAGCCATCAACAGGACCAAACCTTCTGTCTCAGTCAGACATCCACAGCAGAGACAAAGTTTGCTTTAAATAAGATTTGCACTCTTAATTCATTATCTTAAAAAAAAAAAAAAAAAAAAAAAAAAAAAAAACAGCACATATAGAAAAGACAATCTATGTGCTTCCCAAATAAATATCACAAATTATTTTTTCATCACTTCTGTAAGTAAAACTTTAGTAAAGTGTGAATCCATTATGGACTGTTGTCAAAAACAGACAGAAATGTCTTGTGTAATGTTGATATCTAGAAATAAATGATTCATGCAATAATACAGTACAGCATATGAAAACTAAAGGACTGCTGTTTTGTATGTATGTATGGGGTCATTTTCTTATGTATAATATGAATACAACAAAATGTCAACATTAATGTGTGACAGATTATATCAACAGTTCCTCAAGGAGAAGAAATAATGGGGTTGTGCCAATCCTGCAGTAAGGTGGGTGGGGAGGTGCTCACATTCTGCGCCGAGCTGCAACACGAATCAATCACTGAGGCTCAATTTTACAGTCATCGTCCATCTAATACCTAAACATAAGCTCGCTGATGGTGACGGAGGGAAGGGAGGAGGGCATCTCGATTATGAGCATACATGCTCTTCTGTAGGAAGACAATAATATTGGCATTGAACACCTTTGAGAGGCAGAAAGATGCCAGTGGCGTTTTTTTAATATATCTTGAATTATGTCAGGAAAAACACTGGGACATCGCACAAAAGCCACACTCAGTGTATAATGCTCTCTCATAAAGCTGCCGAGCTCTCCAACAATATTGACACAAGGTGCAGGCAAGCAAATGTCAGCCGCTATAACATATGAAATACTTAACGTAACCAATTTTCAGCTGTCAATCACGTGATGGGAATAATGATGGACCAGGCAGAAATCGATACAGCACAATTGAATTGCAGCACACAGACATGTTTCATTCTGCGCTATAAAAGACTGTCAAATGTCACAGACCCCAGTTCGGCAACAGGATAAGACTGATTTATCTGTCTCAGCTGCTTAAGGGTATTAGCACACAGGCTAGCACGACGACCAGAAGAGGAGGCACTTCTGATGAGAATGACATGCAGGGGCCAACGAGATGGCATGGGCATTGAGGTCTAATGATAGCTAAGAATCAGATTTACTGAAAGTTCCGCTCCTCTGATGAGGGCCTGATTAGTGATTGTGAATAATAACCTCCTTATGCATAATATTTATTTTTAAAAGCACAGATCATGGAGGCATATGGGCTTACAAAACCTCCCTATTTGCCCTGTGTGAGACTTTCACTAACGATGCGTCTGCAAGCTACTGTAACTTCTGAATGCGTCTTTGACTGTCACCTCATTTACAATACCTAGCCCTCGTCCGCACTTAATCAATTAGGCTCCTGCAGTTCAAACAGAGGCTATTGAGGAAACAATCCCAGAAGTTCACTTCAAAAGAAGGAGGCTCTTTTGAAGAACACAGGCTCATTTTTGAACCAGGGACTGCGCTGAGAACTTCAGATACTGATAGAAGTGGTTTTTGGATGATGTCCAAAAGCAAGCATCTCACCAATATCAGATAACAAGGAGAGTTTTTGCTCTGTAAATGTGATAATTACCAGTACAACAACTAAATAAGATAGAAGAGGGTGAAGGGTCAGAAGAAAAAGTTGTGAATTTCATATGTTTAATATTCAGATTCTGGAAAACAAAAGCTTTGATTAATTTGAGGGTGTCTCTTTGACCACTTTCCCAGTGGCAGATTTTTATATAAAAAAAAATAATCAACACATTTTTCTTTTTGTTATGAAGATCACAAGAAAACCCGGAAGTCTTGGAAATTTTGAAGCATGCCGTTATAATTTATTTTTGATACTTTCCAAATGCCCTTTAATAACAGATAGATATGAAAACCCATCATAAGAATATGTATTATTAAGTTTCAAACTATGATAATCTGAACAAAAAGTGAAATAATCAAATACGGTTTTAATAATAATTATTCTAAAATCAAGGTAAATAAAATCACATTTTTTTAATTTTAATTTTATTTTTTTATTTTTGTTGTGTGTGTGTCATTTCCAATAATGCTGGTATTTATGCCGAAGTTTATTCCTATCTATATTCTAAAAGCATTTTCCTAAAAAATAAATAAATAAATAAATAAATAAATAAATAAATAAATAAAAGTATTATTTAAAGAAGTGTTTTCTCATTTATTTAGTGATATTCAAAATCCCCTGTATACAAACCTTTAATATGTCAACAAAATGAAACAATTTCGAACCTGGCTTTAATCAATGTTTGGATTTCTGTTCTGGAAATACAAACAAATTAGTGGATATTTGATTAGACAATGCCTCATTTGGAAAAAAAAACAATTTTCATAAAACATGTAATACAAAACAAATATCTACTGGGATTAATCAACTTGGAAATCTATTAGTTCGTTTTCTTAACCCTGGCGGCCTGTCTTAAATAAACTGTGTGTTTCCTAAAAGTTCATTGGGCCAAACGTGCTTATGATTAAAGAAATATCCTTAAATGAAAAATGAAATGAACTGTTATGGTTAAGTCTTATTACAGGAGTCACCTGATGTATGATTATGTCTATCACGGAGCATGGGATCCTGGGAACTGTAGTTACACAACACTTGCCAAAAGTAATGTCCTGTCCCTTCTTTATGGCTCCACAGCTGTGCTGTAGGTATTGATTACCAGAACACAATGAGCCTTGGATGCATTTTTTACGAAGTGCGGAATTCTGAAACAGAGCGGCTGGCGCCGTGAGGGATGCGACCGCAGGATGTTTCTGCATCAACATGAAGGTATGATCATAGCTGAACTCATTTCATCTGAACAATGCACACAGTGCCTTCTCACACTGTTCCGAAAACTGTAACTGGATATATTTTAACTGGCTTTCTGAGTAGGTGAAGTACACAGGTTGGAAAGAGCTGCCAAAAGCGACTCCCATGGAATAACTGATAACTCTCAGAGAACATTGTTTGGATTCTGATATTGTTAACGTCAGACGGCGCTGCAGCTGTGCATGGCAAACTCTGTGTTCATAATTTACGAGTGCCCTGGCAGAGATGTGCGGATTGTTACCATGGACACATCAAACTCATAAAAACAGGTGGCCAGAGGTTGATGTTGGATAGAAGACAACAGAGGACAGGCTGTGGAACAAGAAAGCATGGACGCGACTTAATCCGGCCTAATCTGGGCGGATAATGAAAGTTTTAAAAAGTAACTTTACTTTGTCAAGTTGTTGAACATAGAATTAAGCAGTGAAAAACCCTGAGACATTACTGATGGAAACATTGTTGCATTGTGTAAGTGCGGAAAAATCAAACAGATCCAAAAACAAACTTTGGCTATGTTGGAATAGCACACTGCTATTCTACCTCTACTTTTTCTGTATTGTATGCTGTGCATAGTATGCAAATTTTATGCATACAGCTGAGCACTCTGTGCAATACTGTATCCCACAGTGCAATGCGCTCAACATGACATTCCATTTCCAGTGACAAAAAAATTTAAGTATTAGACAGTTTTTTTGATTCAACACATTATTCAACTCACTTATTATTTAGAATCATAACTGTCAAAAGTGAATACACTTTTACATAAAGCAGAATTTTAAAAGCAATAAAACTTTATTTAATAATTTTTTATTTAATTTTTTTAATTATAATTTAATGATTTTGCTATTTTTAAATGCCGTTTATTTATAGAGAGACACAGCTGTTTAATCCTAAAATATGAAATGTCCTTCATAAAAAATCATAAAATATATATATTTAAATATTAGCCTTTGCAATACATTTTATTCCTAAAGCACATTATTTATTACCTATATACTGTTTCTTCAAAGTTCTAATATGAACTATGTCAGTGATCTGGGAAAACTGTGAACAGCTCAATATGTACAGTAAGTATTTGATATCCAACAGTCATATCTGGTTCAAAGGAACTAAATTTACATGTTACGGCTTACATTCCGAAAGCCATAAAATATAATGTCATAAAATTCATAACAAAACTTAAAGTACATATTGGATTAAAAAAAAAAAAAAAAGATTCTATTACAAACAATGTTCAGTCAACTGTTAGCTCTTGTGCATTTTTCTTGGTTTACAGATTTCAACAGAAGGACTGTGCAAAATAAAAGAAAACATTTAAAAAAGAATACACAATATGACTTCAGTGTTATTCTCTAGCATTTCTCCATTACTATAAATGTATACTGAGGAAGAATTATGAGTAAAAAATGAAAATTAATGATCATTGAATGAGCACTGTCATAGTAACTTCAATGCCAACTGTGATATATATCGCTTACAATATAATTTCAAAGACAGTCAGGCAATTTTTCATCAAGAATGTGGTTGTTTTGGATCATCTTGCATACATAAAGTTTATTAGCCACACAGATGAGAAAAATCTGTCTGGTCACTGTTCTGCGATCAGGTGTGCTGCCAGTATTGTGCCAACCATTTGCTTTAACTTAAACACATCTGGTTTGAGTGAGCCTCCACAAGCCACAGTCTAAAAAGCAAGATACTGGCAACAAATTTGGGACTTGAATTATTTGTTTTTATTTATTTATTTATTTATTTATTTTTCTGTTTTGGCTGCCTGGAAAAGATAGATCTAAAAACACAGATATATAGAGCACAAAGATTTCAGATGCTTACTCATGCATATTCACTCACGTGCTCACACACACACAAACACACACACACACACACACACACACACACACACACACATACATTGTGAGTCTGAGCCAAATGGCAGCCAAGCAAGGCTGTTGGATGAGTAATGGGAAAGAACTACAAGGCAAAAGCCTTGATCCCCCCACACCCCCCTTCAAATGCCCCGAACAGAGACATGCTTAAAAATACTCATACATAGATGCACAGTGTTGACAGATTCAGATAGAGATAAACACATGTAGTGAAGCTGGGGATCTGACAGCCGTAACTATCACAGTTGCTTTAGTGTTTCTTGTTGTGCACAGGAACTCAAAATCCACACCAAACTTCTCATTGGTCTGCAGCCTGGCTTTCCTTTTCTAGTCTAAGCCACAAACACACTTTGAAAATACTTTCCACGACTCAATTCATGTCAGTTTGCCTGTGGTGCCAGCACTATGCCAAAGTAATTTGTCTCTCTCATTACTCTTGAACAGCGATCTGTTTTAATTAAAGAAATACGTCCGCACAAACAACCCCATCAATAATCCCCCGTTCCCTACCATGACAAAGGAATTTCTTCAGATCTTTTTTGGTGTCATTGCGGTAGGCATACACCATTAATTAAATCACATTGTGGACTTTAACTGAGAATGGGTGACACTGTAATTCTTTTTAGTGCTGATTATTTTTTACTAATGTGAAAGTAGAGAAAGTTATTGTTGATGCTAAATTATTTTTTTATGTGTGTAAATTTGTGATGACAGGAGAGATTATATCTATATGTTATGTGCAGCTGGGAAAAAATCTATTTGATAGGTTATTCTACAAAAAAAAAAAAAAAAAAAAAAAAAAAAAAAAAAATTACAGAGAAACCATTGCAGTGGGTGTAAATAGCACTGGCTACAGAGAAGTGTTATTTGCATCCCAGTCTAGTGCTTCTCAAACAAGTTCAGTTGTTTATTTTCTTTGTTTTGATCATTTGCCAGTTTGAGAGCCACTGGTTTAGTGGAACCAGATAAAACATGATTTGAATATCATAAAAGTATATAATATAGTATAATGCGATGTAATGTAACGTAATAAAAACAATGCAATACAATGACTTTTGGACATTCAAATCACATTTCTCAAGACTCCTTCCAGCCCCCACCCATCTAAACCCAGCCTTGGACAAAGAACACTACTTTCTGCCAAGTCATTTTTCATAAGCTCATGAAATTGTGCCAATCCTACACCCCCTCCCCTTTTCGCTCTTTCTCGCAGTAGGACTTCTACGGAACCTGTGGGGAACAAATGCACGCACACACACACCACCTGCCCCTCTCCAAAACCACACACTCCTCAAGGGAGTCCTCCCGTACGCGCATAGGCTTTTCATCTGAAGCACTGAGACGGGTGGACATATTAATCCATCTTACTCTACAGAATAATCACCCTCTGTGTAAAACTAATGGAGAAAGATGTAATCAGAACCATATTGTTATTTCCTCCACACAAGGAAAGCGATCACGCGGAACACAATAAGCCACTTTAAAAACCATTTCGAATCGATTAGGTATGACTGAGATTGAATGTGTTAGGTTTTCAGAGTGTGAACTGTTTATTCGTTCCACATAACCCTGTTAAAAAAAAAATGGTGTACGATTTACTTTGAAACTATTTTAAATCAGAAATTGCTTGTAAATGTCACAAATAGTTATAACAAAACTGCAGTAACACACTGAATAAAATTAGACATTTTGAAGTATAAAGACTGAAATCTGTATTTTCTTGTAATCACACTGCAGTAATCTAAGTATTATTATATAGTTAGAATGTTAGTTTTATTTATATATTCAGAATTGTATTTATTGTTTTTTATAATTATTATTTATATTGTATTGTTATTCTTTTTTTTAACAGTGGAGTTCAACAGAACTCACATTTAAAATCTAGGAATCAAAATTAAAGCTGGAAATTAAGTTTTAGGGTTTTGTCATGACATAAAACTGACAATTACTTTCATACTCACTGTATATTCAACATTATTGCTGGGTCAAATAAGCAAATTCCTGACATTCATCATGTGAACTCCTAAAGGTCGAAAGGTCAGATATACTTGCTTCAAACTCAAGATGCTCTTTGAATCACTCTTGAATCATGTTGGAGAACACAATCATGAGGTTTTACATTTTTTAAATTGCATGCAGTTTGAGTGATATATGATGTCAAATTATTTTAAATTGAAACTAATATATATATATATATATATATATATATATATATATATATATATATATATATTATATATATATATATATATAGTTATTTATATATATATATATATATATATATATATATATACCTATATATATATATACTATATACTATATATATATATATATATATATAAGATATATATATATTATATATAATATATATATATATCAGAGGGTTCAAATATATTATAGCAACACATGCTGTATTTTTCTGAATCTCCTGAAGCTTATAGTCCTGTTTCAGTCATTGCTGTAAGACATTTAGATACAGTGTATCTGTTTCTGCATTCTCTCTTTTCTACTTGTCATTTACACATTGTATCAAGTCATTTTTTTTTTTTTTATAAATAGTGACACAGCGTGAAAACCTTTATTTCTGCCCAAAATGTGTGTGTATGTCAGAATGAATGTTTGTTAGAATTTATATTCCTGTCAGGTGTGTGTGAGAGAGGCTAAAAGGTCAGCGGTGACTAATTCTCTTGCCACTCCCTGATTACGTATGTAATGGAGCACTTATTGGCTGTTCTCCCTCATCACAGAAAACAAGCCTCCTGAAGAGAAAAATCCATACACATTCCCTCAGAAGGGCCTGATATTGAGGCGAGAGGGACCGGGTCTTGTAAGAAAAAAAATAAATAAATAAAATTATCACTACCAGCCTGAAGAGCAAGTGTAACGTGCAATTAAAAGTCAATATCTATCTATCTATCTATCTATCTATCTATCTATCTATCTATCTATCTATCTATCTATCTATCTATCTATCTATCTATCTATCTATCTAGTTTGTCTATCTGTCTTTTATCTGTTTGTCTATCTATCTATCTATCTATCTATCTATCTATCTCCAGCCCAGCCTATTGTGATTATATTATCTAAATATCAATAGGAACTCTTGTTTTCTTGTATATTGTATAGTATTTTCTTATATATGTGTGTGTGTATTTGGGTGTGTGTGCGCCTATGTGCTCAGGTAAACCTAGCTTGTGTGGGCTGAGGGGCAACTCCTTGTGCTTTGACCAGCTGGGATTTGGTCTCAGTCTCTGGACTCAAATAACTCTCCCCTGCTTCTATTTCAATTTTAATACAGCACCAGTCTGTGCAGTACTAGCTTTAATAAAGTAGCGCTGTTTCTGTCAAGCCAGGTGTAGCTCCAATCCCCTCATATTCTACATAAATCCTTCAGAAAGGTGTCGGGGGATAGAGGGAGCGAGGAAGGCCGTGCCTTTTTTGAGCCGCTGTTGGAATTCACCTTTTCCCTCTATCCATTACTTCTTTTTTGTCTTTTTGCTTAAATTCCTAAATATGTATAGCCATTCTTCTGTTCTTCATGTTGTTTTGATAACATCTGCCAGTAAGTGCATCACAGTTTAGTCAATGTAATAATAATAATAATTTATTATTATTATTAGATTTGAATTTTATTTTAAACCTGCCATTAGGTGTATTATTATAATAATAATTGTATTATATGATATGAAATTAAACACCTTTTAACACCATATATACTGTACATATACAGATTATACAGTGTATGCTGTTTTCATTATTAACATTAAACTTCTTTTGTCATTTTTATGATATTATGAATTATTATTTTATAGAATCATTTCAGTGACATTGCATGGTAAAGCTACACTAGAGAATTTGTGTGATTAAAACAAAAGTGAATGACTTGTGTATAGGATTGAAGGTCAATTCAAGTTCAATCAGTTCAGAAAATGGTGTGAAAATCCATTCATGAATTATTTACTCAGCATAGGTAATTTGTAGTTTAATTCCATTTCGCTTACTGCTATTCACTTTTCAATTTCTGTACTTAATCTTTAAGTAAAGGCAGGACTGTGTTCAACATTCATAGCTCAATGTTCGGTGTTAATTTAAATGTGAGCCTGCTTAATTTTATTTCCACCTACATAGCGACAATTTTACTCTTCCAAGAAGTATATCTATGAAAACTATCACAAGAATTAAATAAATTATTTTAGTTCACCTTGAGATGCTCTAGAGAATATATGCATGCTATGTATATTTACCATTCCACTTTTTCTGATCCTCTCACACTTTTCAAATACTATCATTCATTACACTACGGAGGAGTAAGGTTGGATTGAGTTGAAAATAAATGTTCCTCTCACCTAAGCAAGCATATATCTTGCAGCTATAATGAGTATATACATCAAACATGCTCATTCTAGACCAGGGCCAATTGTTATGGAACATATTATCATAAGACATTTGTTCGTAGCGTGACAATGCTTGGCCCCGGGCCACCGACATGTTTTATTTAATAACGCGGGAATTTTGCAATGTTTGTCTTTCATTACACTGAAAGTTGAAAACAGAGAACAAAAGCCACTTGCTTTAAAGCACGAACTTTGCCGCCCAATAACTGTCACAAGAGATATGAGCATCTGGATTGAAGAAAAGGATTTTGCAGGATGTCCATCTAATGCGACAGTGTTTAGTTTTCCAACTTTTCTCCCCCGTAAGTTCTTATTTTAAGGAGGTGTTGGGGGGCTGACAGGACGATCACCCGTTGGAGTGGGCCTGTTCTACAGCAGGAGGCACAGGGTTAAAGTGGCACAGCAGATAAAGCCCTCCACTGCAGGGAAACTTACACTGGGACTAGGATGAGAGCCCCCTCTGCCTGAGAGCCATGAGAAATCCTGAGGAAAGAGCAAAGCATATGTGTGTGAGAAGAGTAAACTTTCTTTTATTTTGTACACTGATGACCAGTTCTGGCGCTGGCATATAAAAGGTTTATCATGCCTGTGATGCTATAAGCAATGCCTGACAATATTTACAGTCACCATAAATGTAAATTTTTTTATGATTTGATAAAAGTGTTCATGTTACAGTGTAAATAATAACTATTAATAAAAATAATACTATTACATGTTTTTTTTAAGCAAGTTTTAATATATAAATATATATATATATAATAATATATATATATATATATCTATATATATATATATATATATATATTATATATATATCATTGTATCTTTTTGGTGATTAAATTATAATGTGTATGTTAAAGTGTAAATAATAACAAAAAAGAATAATAATATTATAAAATAAATAAACTGTATTACGTATTTGAACAATTTGTTACATATTTGAACAATTTGGTGGAAATATCTTGATTTTTAAGTAAAAATGTAAATAAATAAATAGCACATGCATAGATATTTTACATGCAGCTCGCCAACACTGACAAAAACAATACATTTTCATTTATAAACTGCTCTATAAAATAAAAACACTAAGTGCAATGTTGTTTATGTGTACTACTTGCACTTTAATATTAATTTCACTGTAACACAAATACTGCAATGTAATGTGACCCATTTGGTACATGCTGTCCAAGTTACTTGACCACAAGTAACATTAAATTTAATTATAACTTGAGTAAAATTAAGTGCAATAACTAGGACACATTACATCGATGTTCTCTGGATGGTAAAAAGTAGAACGTTAATTGGTTATGTAGCACACACTGCATCGTGCATGACACGAATTACCAACAAACACATCATGACTACCATATAAGCCGCACAAAGCGAAAGGCACATTGAGATTTTAAAGAGTCACAGTCTGATGTGTAAGATACTGAAATAAAACAGATTATCTGGATTAAATGATAGAGCTGTCAGCCTTTAGTTCCTCCTCTATATCCGTATTTGCGTATCTTAACAGCTTATATGTGTGTGAGAGAGAGTGAGTAGGATGTGGAACAACATGAAAAAAAGGGATAAACAGAGATGAGATACATAGGGGAGTTTAGATCTGTGTGGAGAGTGGTGCCCTGGTTAAAGGTGAAAGTCAGGGTTCCTGTTAGTGTTAAGGTTAAGTTTAGGGTCGAAGGTCAAATGAACGCTGAGGTTGTGGTAAGGGTCAGTTTGGGTTCAGGATGTCCACTTCCCTCAGGGCAGAGCAAATAGTCAAGCAAAGATCTATTCGTACCAATTAGTTCTATATTTTAAAAACACCATTTTCAATTGCATTCATATGTATCATAAATATTTCAATATAAATTGTCACTAAAATTTACAATACAATTCAAAGATTTTTTTTAAGTTTTTATAAAGTTATCTGTAAAGTATTTTGTAAAGTTATTTGCTCAGAAGTAAAGTAAAAACAGTAATATTGTGAAATATTATTATATTACTAATATATTGTATCATTAAAAGAAAGAAAATCAAAAGAAAGTTTATAAGAACTGTTTTATAAAAGTTTTAATTTTTCCAAAATATAATTGATGCAAAAAATTAACTCATGAACATTATTTATATTTTTATGTGGAAATGAATTGTAGTGGTTTTGCTGTATATCTTCACTGTCTCTCTGTGTTGACTCATGGGTGACAGTTGTCGTGTCAGGTTTGTCGAGGGTCAGAGGGAGGACTGGATCATCTGAGGCTGTGATGATATCTCAGCTTAGCTATGAGTTACAGGCCTTCTGATCTGATTTATTTTGAACATCAACAAAAATATTATTTATGTTACGATATCACATCACAGCAGTTGTTGGTGATGTCATCCCAGCCTGTCACCACCAGACCTGGGAGGTAGCGCTCCCTTTCTCAGACCATTGCATTCTGGGAAATTGTA
This sequence comes from Cyprinus carpio, assembly GCF_018340385.1. Lineage (NCBI taxonomy): Eukaryota > Metazoa > Chordata > Actinopteri > Cypriniformes > Cyprinidae > Cyprinus > Cyprinus carpio. The sequence goes on along the minus strand of NC_056585.1, from coordinate 20,631,551 downwards.
CACCACCGCCGCAGCTTAATGGTTGTGTCTCCCACTGTGAGCCGCACTGAGGAAAACACAGACAATATGTCATGTCAAAAAAGCTTACCACTGTCTCCCACCACACAGACAGCAAAGACTCCTGTGACATATTATCATGTACTGAAGGCAAATATTAGTGTTGCTTTAAAAACAGAGTCTAACAATCCAACTGATATGCTTTTTTTACATTATGAAATTATAGAGTGCGCCATTCATATTCATGAATTTCTGTGAGGAAATAGAATGTGTGCTCTGAGCCTATACGTAGATGAATAAAACCCTAGTGTAATATCTCATTATGTCGTATGATTGGGTATTATGGTGTTCTCACAGTTGCACCAAATATTGTATTGATTGCATTAGCTCATTTATCTGTACTATTAACCTTTCTATCACATTGTGCAAACAATTTTTTTTATATATATTTTACCTTAGTTTCCCTCACCATACACTTAAAAAAAAGAAAGAAAGAAAAAAGAAAGAAAAAGGTACAATTTGGATTAAACAGTTTTAACCTAAACAAATTTATAAGCTTAATATTATGCATATTTGTCAGTCGTACGTAAACAAAACAGGTATGATTTCTGTAATAGTACTAATAAACTGATTGTTTTAAACACACAATAACCAGGTTTATATATTTATCATCAATAAGTCCAATTTGTTTCAAACTCATACATTTTAACTAATGAATAATATTGCTTGTTCCACAGCTAACCATATTTTAACCATTTTCATACTTTTTAAATGAATACATTTCATTATTTTCACAATAAACAGATTAACATTGCTTCTATTCAGTTTGAATAAACACATTTTGAAAATATGGTTATTTAAATGATCAAATAGATGCAAATAGTTCATAACTATGCCATGATTTTTTTGAGTGCAGAAATCCTACCTGTTTAATTTATGTACGACTGACCAATATGCATCACATTAAGTATATTAGTTAGTGTGTAATCCAAATGGATTGAAACTTTATATGCAATTCAAATATATAAACATTAAATTTAGGCTTTTTTTTTCTTTTTTTTTTTATTAGTTCCTTGGCCAGTGGTGTCTGAAAGGCTCTTGTTGCATAACATGGAAAGGCTAAAATATTTGCAAATGATCCACAATGCGAAAATGTAATATCTCAGCAGATGGCTCAGAACTTTCAGAACTTTTTTGCATCATCTGGAGCTTTTAGAAGTTGGACAAGCTGGTGAGATTGGGTGGAGGAATTAATGATCTTTGCTCTTTTTACCCTTCCCTCGGTTTCCCGTTTCTTTTTCTCAATATGCTGATTTATTCCCCGAGGTCTGCAGTTCGTTATGAGGCTTCAAAATTCCTCTTGCGCCGTGACAAACTGGAAAATGACATAGAGCGTGCGGAGGGGAACGAGACATGTGTTGTCGTTTAAAATGATATTGTCTGAAGTTAATGACTTACACAGGCTTATAGGTATAAATATCTGATCCTTCGTGCTAATTTCATTGGCTGAGAGGGCCCCATAAAAAGGTCATTATGCCTGGTTTGTATTTAACTTGCATTTAATTCTGAGGAGCAAGAGGTGCGGGAAAGTGTATTGATTTAATGACAGCTTAACAACCAGCTGTTTAATAAATCGGCCCACTGCATTGGACCGGAGGGCAGAGAGAAAGAACTAGAAAAACTAAAAGAGGAAAAGGGAGGGGAATGCAAAGACGGAAGGGAGTCACAGATAGACAGAGAGCGAGGGATGGGGGAGAGAAGACAGAAAGTGAAAGGGGAGGGGGAAGTGAGAGCTAGGGGGTCGTTGAAGCTTCATTGCAGGCAGTTGTGATGGAAACCCTTTCCCCTCGCTGCTGACAAATTTATGTTAACAAGCAAATTAGCCATACCGTGGTGAGGCAGCACCAGATCAATAGTGACAATAAAAAGGGAGGGAGACGGAGTGAGAGAAAAGTTGTTGCTGACCACATACCGTCTGCGAATGTAAACGGCCACGGCGTGTCCCCAAGGTCCGTCAACAATAACCCACCGCTGAGAGACACAAAAGATATCGACACGCTGCTCGCTTCAATTTCCCTAGGCGGCGGCTGCTGTCACATCAAAACACCCATTAGTCAGAAATTCAGCAGGCCATGGATTTTGCCCTGCTCTCTTGGGGCACGCTGTCATCTTGAAAGTTGTGCCACTGGCGAAAAAAAGGACATCTGGTTTGAGTATAGTGTTTGAAATACCAGAGGACCAGGAGGCTTGTTTTTGATAAAAGGGTAAAAACACAGGCACTTGAGAGTGTCAGGGTTTGTTAAAAAGAGCAAGCTGAGGAAAGAGAAAGTCGAGGTGAAACTAACCCTAAGGGAATATCACAATGCATTAAATAGATGCTTGATTTTCTTTATAAAATTGCATTTAAACACATGAGAATTAACATTAAAACTATTTTTTTTATTTGTTTAAAATAAATATGTTTTGACCTATTTTAAAATTATCTTTGTATTATTCAGAAAAAAAAAGAAACTAAGAGCATTATTGTTTCAGACATGATGTGAATAATGCTGATGATAATAATGGCTGGTGATTACTGTAATTTAAGTCATTGGAATGCTGTGCACACATATATACTTATTAATAAACTGAGATGTTTTAATGATGTTTACTACTAATAATAGCTATTAAACATTGTCATATTGTAATATGTGTGTGCATACATCTCACATTTTCAGTATGACAGCTGAGTGATTATTATTATTACAAATAATAATAATAAATGTATAAATTCAACATATTAAAACAGATGCACATTGTAATTTTTTAAGACTACATAGGAAATATTTATAAATAATAATAAGTTAAAATAATTGTCTCATAAGATATATAAATGATCAGCAAATGTTTTATGAGGACAAAAAGAGAGATACAAAATCACAAATTTATGGTTGCATGCATACAAGTTCTATCAGATTATTGCATATATAATTCATTTTAACCTAATTCTAACTCTAAATCTTATTCAAAACTCAACCGTAACATTAAAAAAAGACACATGAAGAAATCTGCTTCTTTGTCAGGAAAAATAGCTAGTTTGATTGCTTAATATCTAGCTTAAGTTAGACAAGTTAATGGAGTATTTGATTGTTAGCAACAGAACATAAAGGGAAAACAAAACAAGAGAACTGCCAAAAGAAAGAGTTATGTCAGTAGCTAACAAATGACATTGCACACAAGTGTACTTCCCTAAAGTGGGAACACACACAGTGTTGTGTACGTGTTCAGACATGCCCTTCAGTACACAAAAGCATGCCTTTAAAAAAAGTGTTAAAACATATGTATTTACATAGCCAAAAACTGAATTGCATGTATATATTTATTAGGTTCATAAGACATCTATATTTATGAAAAAATAGTGTTTCCACTGTTCTATAGATTTTGAGAATATGTAGCTCTGAGAGGTTGGCTGATTGGATGAATGAGCAGTCAGTTTACCTATAATATCTATTTCACGGCCCGTGTATTTACACAGTCTCTGTGGGAGCTGAGCGTGTTAGCGGCTGTCATAGCACAAGCACATAGTCTTGTATAGATCACTTAGTGCCTCTCAGCAGGTTGCCAGCGTCCCTCTGTATCCTTCAATATCTAAACAGGTGCTCTCTCTCTCTCTCTCTCTCTCTCTCTCTCTTCAGCCATCAATCAGTGCATTCTAAGGGTCCTGTCCTCCTTCATTACAGCTCTATTAATCGGCTGACTGTGTGAGAACAGCCCAGCACCAGCCTGTTAATGTTTAATGGCTCATCTCAAAAGATCAATGGGCCAGTTAGTGAAGACAACATTACACTTATGGCTGAACAGCCCCTAGTTATTGGACACACTAGTAAGGAAGTGACCCATCACTCTTGAAGAAGGCTGAATGGAATAATAGAGTCTGACAAACACATGTCATTCTGTTAATGAAGTGAGACATACTAGTGTTACACGTTGTCTACACACTAATTACAGTAATGACTGGATGTAAAACCGAAAACAAGGGTCAGCTGAAGTGTAAGGAAAAAATTAGGTTCATTAAGATGCACAGAAATGGAAAGATATTAGAATCCTGACATGATTCATTGAGTTTATAAAAACTTAACATTCTAAATTTTTAGGAATTTATTTATTTATTTATTTATTTGCTGAACATATTTAATCAGATTTGTGATTATATCATGATCAAGATCATTATAACATTACACGTTTTTGTTTTGTCACATTTGTTTGAATGGGCCTTAATTCTTACACATTGTTTTATTATTTATCCCTTTATTAACATTTATTATAAATTTAAAAATAAATACAAAAAAAATGCATATTGTACATAAGGCTACATTGTATTGATACATATTAATTAAATAAAACTTCCACATTGTTCTATATTAAATATAATATAATATAATATAATATAATATAATATAATATAATATAATATAATATAATATAATATAATATAATATAATATAATATAATATAATATAATATAATATAAAATGATTTTAAGTAAAAAAGATGATTGAGCATGATTGAGTAAACATGCACAAAGTAGGTTACAACCACAGATCCATTTTAGTTCAAATTAGGTAAATGTATTTCCTTAAGAAAATATCTGCATGTTTTGTAAATAAATATATCAATAAATAGCCAAGAGAATAAACATGGTATCTTTAATTTTTAAAACATGCATATTATTGCAAGCAACAATTCCTATTATTAAAGAATAAAAACTGGTGTGAACATAATTCATTTTCTTGTGCATTACATTTTAATATCTACATTGGCATACATTTAAAGGAAAGCACACAATGGCAGCAGGAATACTTCTAGCAAGAAAAAGAGATGACTATCTAACAAGGTAAGCAGATGTACCTGTGCAGTTGTGGATAACAATCAATATGGCAGAATCTCATGGACAGTCCAATTAGTGGGATACTCTGTACATAAAGAAGCTTAATTTTGGCCTAGAATGCCAGTGCAGTGCATCAGTGTGAATATTTATGCAGACAAAGGGCACATCTTTGAAATCTGGGCTCTTTTGTACATGCCTGCATATCAAAGGCTGAAGAAATAAAGCAGGTGCGGTTCAGCAGAGACTTGACTTATTAATCAACCACTGAATCATCTGGGGCCAAACAAGGAATTTAAATGAGTCAGTGAGCAACGGGATAAAAAGGGGATGAAAAGTCACAATCAATTTCAGAGGCCAGTCACTTGCACAACTAAAGAGCGTCA